>NC_069734.1:633389-648389 GCF_027358585.1 Pangasianodon hypophthalmus | reverse complement strand
GTTTTTTATCTCTGATGTATATTTTATCTGTTTCACTTTAATCGTTTGAATTGTACTCTTAATTGTTTAATTATTTCTTTTCCTCTTTATTTTAAACATTTTTGGTTAAAATTTAATCAACATTTTAAACTTTGTTATAAATTGTCTAGTAGTTGAAAATCTAGCTAAGAGTAAAGTCAGTGAATTAAAGAATGCTTTTTTATTGAAATAATCTGGATTAAATTCGGAAAGTCTGAGATCTTAATCTCTCTAATTGGACTGATTAGATTCTCGCAGCCGCAACCTTTTTCCCGTTATTTTACTCGTTTTACAGCCGACACTCAGCCGGTTTCTGAGTGTTTTATCTGCAGGTTGAACTTTTTCCTCACTGCACCTGCCTTATTGCACTTAAAGTGACATTTAACGATGTTATTTAAGAGGTTTTTAAATGAAAATGATGTCACACAATCACATGACTCACATCATATCAAAAGTGATGCAGGTGAAGGTTTGGATTGGGGGTGGGGTTAGGGGCGGGGTTAGTATTTATACCTTTTCTTATGATTTTATTCATATAAATTTTAGATAAAATCCAACCACATCACATCACACTGTTAGACTTGATCAGATGGCCTTTAAATACACTCATTTTCCTTTTCTCCAAAACCCTGTTTCGTTTTTTTATTAGTCATCTAGACTTTTTTTTAATTATTATTCATAACTAACACTAAATCAGAACAAGTCAGGTTAAAGTTAATCCCTGATCTCCTCTATCTGCCTACATTCTGAGGAAAAGAAGGTTCTTTGTTCAGAAGGTTCTTTGTTCAGAAGGTTCTTTGTTCAGAAGGTTCTTTGTTCAGAAGGTTCTTTGTGGAGTCGACCGTTCACAGATTTCCTCTGGAATTCTCTCGGACAGGAAACACACTCCGTTGTAATGTTCTTTGTAGAACCTTGAAGCATTACTGCCTCAGACTACAGAAGAAGCTTGAGATTTGAGTTTTTTTTCTGAGAGTGTATTTTCACACTTCTGCACCTGTGAGTCAGATGTATTTCGATGGCAGCTGAGTGACATCATGGAAAAAGCGTTTAATGTAAAGGTGTGGTGGAATAAGGAACAGGAAACATTTCCGCTGTTCCCGCTTTCAAAGAACAAACCATCGGAAAACAGACAGAACTCGTTCATAACGTATTTATTCAACATAACAACAATATCCCACTTTACTGAAGTTTACTTCCTGAAGCTCGGCTACAGATTGTGTAATAATGCAGAACGCTCGTTATCATCTATAGGAGAACAACTTTAATAAATCATTAAAACATCTTTTGTATGAATTTACACAATATGTAAAAGTCCTATGTTGGTTGTAATTCAGAGCGCGTATGATGATGTGATTGTGGATAAAATTTTATCATTAACTGGTGCAGTGAAAAGTTTGATGAGATGAGATATGAGATATGATCACACTTTATGTATGACTTATTTTTATATAATTGTCCACAAAAATCCAAAGAATTTATCATCATAAGTCAATTTATTCTTATTCAAACTATCTGCTCTTTCTAGATGATTTTATCTACATGACTTTATAGCTCATTTTCCTGTATTTACTGAATAATATGTTTTTATAAGATTGAGTTTAAGGCAGTTAACTTTGTGGATGTGTGGATGGTTAATGCCTCAAACTATACACTCCGTTAAACATTCTGTAGAATTCTACAGCACAGTGGTTTTCTGTCAGAAAGACTCCAAATCAAACTCTTGTTTTTAGGACATAAGAACCCTTGATTATTTACCGAACCTTAAAGAATCTTAAATGAACTTTATACCACAGCGAGGCTGAATGCTTGAATCTGATTGGTCAGAAGCTGTGCAGTATTTCGACTCGCATTAATACGTTACTGTTTCCATAGTAACAGCTCATTCCACGGTATTATATCTGAAATATAAACTGCTAAAACGTGGCGTTCAGTAATAAATGAATCAGTGTAGTCACTGAGGAATAGCTGTGGTATAAGTGGAATAAAACACTCCAGAATCTGCTGTTATACGGAAATCATCCACTTCATGTCGATTTAAGATTCCTTCAAGCTTTTTTCTAAGAACATTGTTTCCTAAATGCATTACACTCTTAAAAGCAGTAAAGCTCTTTAGGGTTCTTCAGTTCTTCTTGGGGGAACCTTTGGGGGAACGCTTAAAGGTTCTATGTAGAGTAAATTCCTACAACACAGTGTTTTTCTCAGTCAAGTTACAAATCAAACCTTTTTTAGGAAATATACAAGAACCTTTGAAGAAGGCTGTTTTCTGAGAGAGTGTGTAATAACTGGGCGAGTGTGCGGTACAAACTCCTAATTATTGCTCATTGTTTAACATTCAGCTTCTTGTGCTTGGTGATGTTTAATTTTTTAAAAGAGTGTATGAATTTTTTTAATTAGTCTGAATGTTTGTTTGTAAAATTTTAGTAAAATGGCAGATTCATACAGAGTTTCTGTACGAGTGTGTGTGCGTGTGTGTGTGTGTGTTAACTGGAGTTTCTACTTTAACACCCAATTCTTTATTCCAGAAAGTTTACAATCGCGTCGTCGCTCCAGTGCAGAATTAAAGCACGTGTCTCAGCTGATTAACATAAGACACGTTGTGGACTTTTGGTTTTTCATCGTATTTAATGTAAACGGTAGCTAGCTTTGCTGCGTGAATAAGAGTTAGCGTATGTCTGTGTGTTCTTCTCCGTCAGATGATGATACGCTCTGTTGGGAAGCGTGCAGTCAGGACTTTTCTCTGGACAGCGTTTCTACACTTTATTTTCACCGGAGCTGAACATGATGAAGATGTTTCAAAGTCCTCCGTCCTGCAGAGAGAGAAACGCGAGTGGCAGTGGAACATGTTGCTAGTGTACGAGGAAAAACAGCCTCAGAATCCACCGGAGAAAATCGGCAGGGTAAGAACATTCATCCTCACTGATAAAATTCCAGCCGGACAAAAGTCTGTTTTAATGATGTTCCACATGTTCAGAACATCCATCTAAAAACCCTTCCATTACATTTGTGTAAATGATGTAGTTCTGCTGTTTGTGTTTTTAATCTCTTCTAGCTGAAGAACACTTTCTTCAACAAGAACGCGGCGTTCCGTCTCTCGGGAGACGGAGCAGGAGACACCTTCAGCCTGAACGAGTTCGGAGAGGTGCTCGTGTTGAAGAAGCTGGATCGGGAAACTATCAGCAGCTACACACTAAAAGCACAAATCATAGACTCTACGAATGGAAGGAAGCTTGAGGAGGACACCGAGTTCACCATACAGGTCCAGGACATTAACGATCACACACCCGTGTTCTCAGGGCCTTACACCGGGTTTGTTAATGAACGAGCAGAAAGAGGTACGAAACTCACTCATCGTTATTGTGCGATGATCGTACTGTAATAACTGCTTAACATTTCATCATGAAGTACAACGTAATTTATAATATGTCCGTAATAAACACGATGAATGAGCTGTTACTATAGAAACGATAACGTATCAGAACGAGCGCATTAATATAAACCTGCATACAGACAGAGCTGCTGTTATAGAAAACTAATCAACACCTGACGACCAATCAGAGTGCAGAATTCAGCAGAACTGTGATGTAAAGGAATATAAACAGATGTTGGTGGTGAGATGATGGTCATGTGTACTGTTGATGTTAGGAACTGTGGTGATGAAGGTGCGTGCGACTGATAAAGACGACCCGAGCACTCCCAACGGCATCGTCACCTACAAACTGCTGAACGGAACCAGCTTCTTCAGGATTTCAGATAAAACGGGTGAGACTCTGTTACACTCAACACTTTATATATTCATCAGGGGATTGTACTGTGGTAGACAACAATAACTTAAAAGTAATTTGATTTTATTGTGTGTGTGTGTGTGTGTGTGTGTGTGTCCTCCAGGTGAAATTTTCACCACTGTTGACACACTGGACCGTGAGACTCAGAGTGAGTATACGCTGATGGTGCAGGCGTCGGACATGCCCGGATTAGAGGGAGGACGATCAGCGAGCACTGTGGTGACCATCAGCATACACGACATTAATGACAACGTGGCCATGTTCTCTAAACGTACGTAAACTATAACATATATCTCCTGCTTCCTTCTTACAAACCAGTTTCTTTGCACATTTCTGCACATTACTTTGTGTCCACTCTGCAGTTTTAGCTTGTAAATTTTCACCCTGTCTCAGGCCGTGTCTCAAATCACAGTCAGCTTCATCTCTGTTGTGTTTTTTTTTTCCTCAGAAAGCTACCACTTTGTTGTGAAGGAGGATGTGCCAGTAGGGTTCAAGATCGGAACGCTGGACATTAAAGACCGCGACGAGAAACAGAATAAAAAACCCATTTTTACTGTAGACCATTCTCATAAAGACATCTTTGATCTGGAGCTAAACGAAAATAATGATGGAGTTCTCACACTGAAGAAGGTAGTGTTCCCTCCATCATGTCCACTATACACAGCAGATCTAAACGTAAACTGTAGCTTCTAATATTATATTATTTTATCATATCTCAGAAACGGGGTGTGTCTCAAATCCCACTCTGCTGCCTTGCTACCTTATGTGTGTCTTTGCTCTAACAGGGACTCGACTATGAGATGAAGAAGAGGTACACTTTTACCGTGACAGTTAAAGAGAATGTCGCCCAACCTCCGGACAATACAAACCCCAGGACGAGTGCACAGATCGACATCACCGTTGAAGATGTGGACGAGCCGCCGGTCTTCACCAAGGCAGAATACACATTTAATGTTACTGAAGGTCAGAAAAATATAATCGTGGGATCGGTTTCGGCAAAGGACCCAGACAAGGACAGCTACAGGATACGGTACACACTTCTCCACCATACAAATAATCATAATCATTCATAAATCATAAGAAACATCATCTTATTGGAAAGGTGTAAAATAAAAAATTACAAGTGGCAGTAAAATTTAATATATAGTGTATGTATAGAATACACACACACACACACACACACACAATGGGGTCCAAAAGTCTGAGAGTGCTAATGAAAATGCTTCTCTTTTGCATTCTTTTCTAATTTAATACAATATTTTTCATTACAAATTATATTACTGACAACAACTTGAGTGAAAAGTCGAATCTTTGAAATATTTACATGAATTTCAGAGTTTCTTAGTATTCAGTTCTTTTTTGCTTTAATGACCGTGTGACTCGAGCTGGCACAAAATCCACAAGTTTCTGCAAAACATGATGAGCCATTTTAGATCAAATCCATCAGAGTGTCGTCTGATCACATGCTTCAGTAGAAGAGATTAGACATGAGGAAACTCTGACCTTTCGTACAAAGCAGTTAATCTGCTCAATATCACACGTGCTTACATTTAAATATGGAGCTAGAAATAGTGCAGAATCTTCAATAGTAAATATTCAATATATTGAACTTTTATTTTCTTTGTTTTAGAAATTTCAAAATTCTAAAACCTTCTGTTTATTTCCAATTTTAAATGAAAAAAAAATCCCAGATTTTCAATGCGCTCTCAGACTTTTGGACCCACTGTGTGTATAAACAGCATGGAGGTGTGGGGAGTTTTGCTGGAAAAGTAACAGGTCAGAAAATAGAAAATAGATGACATCATGAGGAAGGAGAATTATCTATCAGTATCTATCAGTATCAATATCTAGAAATACTGAAGCAGCACCTCAAGACATCAGGGAGAAGGTTCAAACTTGGTTGCAGCTGAGTCTTCCAGCAGGACAATGATCTTTAATCAAATCTCCAAAGCTGCAACAGAAAGGTTTAAAGTCAGCAAAGTGGTGTGTTCATCACAAAGCCCTGAGTGTGAGTGAGGAGGCCCACGAACCTGAAGAGTTACAGCAGTTCTGTCAGGAGGAAGGAGAGAAAGTGCAGTGATACGGGTTTAATCCGGAGCGCTTTGTGTTTTAGGTACAGCATAAAGGATCCTTCCAGTCCGGTGAACATTAACAGTGAGACCGGACAGCTCACTCTGAAGACCGCACTGGACCGGGAAACCTATGATGTACACGTGTTCCATGTCACAGCAGAGGAAGAATCTACAAGGAGTGCGTCATCCATTCAATAATTATTAATATATACGCTAATCAGTCGTTCTAATCATGTGCATAGTATCTAAACATTGTAAACTGTCTCTGTTTATCTGAAGAAATTCTGAAATGTAACGTTTGTTCCTACAGAGCTGGACTCTTATGCGATGGTCAGAATAAACGTCCTGGACATCAACGACAACGACCCAGACCTGGCCGAAGGGAGCGACGTGTACATCTGCGAGAAGGATGAGAGCGGAACGGTGAGGACTGAAATCATTTACATGTAGAGTTTAAATAACAAACTTTACTTACTAATAACTAGATGCAGATGTGTCTCTTCTGTAGATTCTACTTTAAAACTAATATGTATCACTTAATGAGCAGGTGAATTAATATACATAATGTAATATATGATATAATATTTAATAAATATATGTATGTTAAATATACTATGCTAGTAACTATACTATACTAATAACTAATAAACTAATACACTCAGTGTGTATAATAGAGTTTTACCGTAGTGCTAATATTCAGTGTGTGTATTAAGTTTCATTCTATGATGGAGAGTCAAATGAAAAGATTAAAGTGCAACAGGAATTAAAACTGAGGAATCCGGACACTCGTTAATGCAGGAACACTTGCCTTGAAATGAAAAATGGAGATTATGTAGAAAAATTATACACTTTTGTGACAGCTTTTGGCAACAAAACAATGCAAGTTTTAATATTTTTATATATCAATTTTATTATACACAGATTATTTATTTATTTATTTATTTATTTATTTATTTATTTGTTTGTTTGTTTGTTTGTTTATTTATTATGCTCAGTTTATCTAACAGCTTTCTAACACCCAAGGTTGCAATAATAATAATAATAATAATAATAATAATAATAATAATAATAATAATCCCTGCAGGTTATCGGTGTTATTGGCGCCATCGACAAGGATGAGAATCCTGGGAAATTTCGTTTCTCTCTCGCAGGAAAGAGTTCAAACTTCTCCCTTTATGACAATCTGAGTGAGTCTCGTTCATTTGTTACCTAAAAATACTTAAGAAATGTTCAATATTACAAAATTTGGATTAAAAATGATTTTGTAGCACTTTTATGTAGCTGTATGATGGAGAAATGGGTAAATAAATGACTCAATAAAAACATTAATAAATACATTTCTGTAGTAATTTCTTATGTAAAATGGTGTTGTGATGGTGTGTGTGTGTCTGTGTGTGTCTCTGTGTGTGTGTGTGAGACAGATAACACAGCCAGCGTCATTCTGACTCACGGAGGTTTCAGCACTCAGAGATCTGTGGAGAACATTCTGGAAATCGAGATTACAGATGGAGGAACTCCGCCAAGGAAAAGCATCAGACCTGTTCGCGTGCGAGTGTGTGCGTGTAGGAGCGAGAGACAAATCGAGTACTGCGCAGCCTACAGCAAGTCGGGCGTCAGTGTGAGCGCCGTCATCGCCATCCTGCTCTGCATCCTCACCATCCTCGGTAATAATAATAATCATAACCATCATCATCATCATCATCATTATTCCTGTGTAGCCTAGTGGGTGAGTAATACCTCTAATACACTGTAGCTATATAGTGAATAGGGCGTGTGGTTTGGGACATGCCCACAGTCCATCATGTGACAGTTTCAGATCTTAAAGAAACTCCCAGTGGAGTTCAGCTGAAACTCAACACACAACAAGTTTAACATCAACAACCTGAACGTAAAACAGTGACCTGAAGGAGTTTCCACATAAACACTAGCTCCTTAACCCGAGGGGACAGAGAGAGAGTTCTAGTTATAATTATACACTGTAATTTCTAAAATTGTTGTGGTGGTTTTTTTAATCAATTTCAGCAACAGTCTGAGAAAATGAAGAACCAAAAATGCTGTTGGATTTCAGAACTATATTTATTTATTTTAGTGTTTAGGGATTTTTGTTTTTAGAGTTTAGGGTTGGGGGTAGGGTTAGGGTTTAGGGTTTAGAGGTTAGGGTTTAGAGGTTAGGGTTTAGGGTTAGGGTTAGGGTTTAGGGTTTAGAGGTTAGGGTTTAGGGTTAGGGTTAGGGTTTAGGGTTAGGGTTTAGAGGGTTAGGGGTTAGGGTTTAGGGGGTTAGGGTTTAGGGTTAGGGTTAGGGTTTAGGGTTAGGGTTTAGAGGGTTAGGGGTTAGGGGTTTAGAGGGTTAGGGTTTAGGGTTAGGGTTAGGGTTTAGGGTTAGGGTTTAGAGGGTTAGGGGTTAGGGTTTAGGGGGTTAGGGTTTAGGGGGTTAGGGTTTAGAGGGCTAGGGGTTAGGGTTTAGAGGGTTAGGGGCTAGGGTTTAGAGGGTTAGGGGTTAGGGTTTAGAGGGTTAGGGGTTAGGGTTAGGGTTTAGAGGGTTAGGGGTTAGGGTTTAGAGGGTTAGGGTTTAGGGGTTAGGGGTTAGGGTTTAGAGGGTTAGGGGTTAGGGTTTAGAGGGTTAGGGTTTAGGGGTTAGGGTTTAGAGGGTTAGGGGTTAGGGTTTAGGGGTTAGGGTTTAGAGGGTTAGGGTTTAGGGGTTAGGGTTTAGAGGGTTAGGGGTTAGGGTTTAGAGGGTTAGGGGTTAGAGGGTTAGGGTTTAGAGGGTTAGGGGTTAGGGGTTAGGGTTTAGGGGGTAGGGTTTAGAGGGTTAGGGTTTAGAGGGTTAGGGGTTAGGGTTAGGGGTTAGGGTTTAGGGGGTAGGGTTTAGAGGGTTAGGGGTTAGGGTTTAGAGGGTTAGGGGTTAGGGTTTAGAGGGTTAGGGTTTAGAGGGTTAGGGGTTAGGGTTAGGGGTTAGGGTTTAGGGGGTAGGGTTTAGAGGGTTAGGGGTTAGGGTTTAGAGGGTTAGGGGTTAGGGTTTAGAGGGTTAGGGGTTAGGGTTTAGGGGGTAGGGTTTAGAGGGTTAGGGGTTAGGGTTTAGAGGGTTAGGGGTTAGGGTTAGGGTTTAGGGTTTAGGGGTTAGGGGTTAGGGTTTAGAGGGTTAGGGGCTAGGGTTTAGGGGGTAGGGTTTAGAGGGTTAGGGGTTAGGGTTTAGAGGGTTAGGGGTTAGGGTTAGGGGTTAGGGTTTAGGGGGTAGGGTTTAGAGGGTTAGGGGGTAGGGTTTAGGGGTTAGAGCGTTAGGGTTTAGAGGGTTAGGGTTAGAGTTAGGGGTTAGGGTTAGGGTTTAGAGGGTTGGGGTTAGGGTTAGGGTTTAGGGGGTAGGGTTTAGAGGGTTAGGGGTTAGGGTTTAGGGGTTAGGGTTTAGAGGGTTAGGGGTTAGGGGTTTAGAGGGTTAGGGGTTTAGGGGTTAGGGTTTAGGGGTTAGGGTTTAGAGGGTTAGGGGTTTAGAGGGTTAGGGGTTAGGGTTTAGAGGGTTAGGGGGTTAGGGTTTAGGGGTTAGGGGTTTAGAGGGTTAGGGGTTTAGAGGGTTTAGGGGTTAGGGTTTAGAGGGTTAGGGGTTTAGAGGGTTAGGGTTTAGGGTTAGGGTTAGGGTTTAGGGTTAGGGTTTAGAGGGTTAGGGGTTAGGGTTTAGGGGGTTAGGGTTTAGGGGGTTAGGGTTTAGAGGGCTAGGGGTTAGGGTTTAGAGGGTTAGGGGCTAGGGTTTAGAGGGTTAGGGGTTAGGGTTTAGAGGGTTAGGGGTTAGGGTTAGGGTTTAGAGGGTTAGGGGTTAGGGTTTAGAGGGTTAGGGTTTAGGGGTTAGGGGTTAGGGTTTAGAGGGTTAGGGGTTAGGGTTTAGAGGGTTAGGGTTTAGGGGTTAGGGTTTAGAGGGTTAGGGGTTAGGGTTTAGGGGTTAGGGTTTAGAGGGTTAGGGTTTAGGGGTTAGGGTTTAGAGGGTTAGGGGTTAGGGTTTAGAGGGTTAGGGGTTAGAGGGTTAGGGTTTAGAGGGTTAGGGGTTAGGGGTTAGGGTTTAGGGGGTAGGGTTTAGAGGGTTAGGGTTTAGAGGGTTAGGGGTTAGGGTTAGGGGTTAGGGTTTAGGGGGTAGGGTTTAGAGGGTTAGGGGTTAGGGTTTAGAGGGTTAGGGGTTAGGGTTTAGAGGGTTAGGGGTTAGGGTTTAGGGGGTAGGGTTTAGAGGGTTAGGGGTTAGGGTTTAGAGGGTTAGGGGTTAGGGTTAGGGTTTAGGGTTTAGGGGTTAGGGGTTAGGGTTTAGAGGGTTAGGGGCTAGGGTTTAGGGGGTAGGGTTTAGAGGGTTAGGGGTTAGGGTTTAGAGGGTTAGGGGTTAGGGTTAGGGGTTAGGGTTTAGGGGGTAGGGTTTAGAGGGTTAGGGGGTAGGGTTTAGGGGTTAGAGCGTTAGGGTTTAGAGGGTTAGGGTTAGAGTTAGGGGTTAGGGTTAGGGTTTAGAGGGTTGGGGTTAGGGTTAGGGTTTAGGGGGTAGGGTTTAGAGGGTTAGGGGTTAGGGTTTAGGGGTTAGGGTTTAGAGGGTTAGGGGTTAGGGGTTTAGAGGGTTAGGGGTTTAGAGGGTTAGGGGTTTAGGGGTTAGGGTTTAGGGGTTAGGGTTTAGAGGGTTAGGGGTTTAGAGGGTTAGGGGTTAGGGTTTAGAGGGTTAGGGGGTTAGGGTTTAGGGGTTAGGGGTTTAGAGGGTTAGGGGTTTAGAGGGTTTAGGGGTTAGGGTTTAGAGGGTTAGGGGTTTAGAGGGTTAGGGGTTAGGGTTTAGAGGGTTAGGGGTTTAGAGGGTTAGGGGTTAGGGTTTAGGGGTTAGGGGTTTAGAGGGTTAGGGGTTAGGGTTTAGAGGGTTAGGGGTTTAGAGGGTTTAGGGGTTAGGGTTTAGAGGGTTAGGGGTTTAGAGGGTTAGGGGTTAGGGTTTAGGGGTTAGGGGTTTAGAGGGTTAGGGGTTAGGGTTTAGAGGGTTAGGGGTTTAGAGGGTTAGGGGTTAGGGTTTAGAGGGTTAGGGGTTAGGGTTTAGGGGTTAGGGGTTTAGAGGGTTAGGGTTAGCATGTGAGCATGTGATGCTGTTTGGAGGCGGCGGATATTTAGAGACCGGTATGAATTTTTTTCAGAGGATGAAAGTCGGTTTATAAATCGTCTCAGTTTGCCGCAGTTTCTGGTCAGTTGTAAAGAGCCGTGTGATGGTTCGGCTCCCGCTAGCAGAGACACTGTCCATTAGCACTGATACTTTTTTAGCCGTTCTCTTTTGACCTCGCCGCTGCGCTGGATGGACGACGCTGAGCTCACCTCCGTAATCTCGCTCCATGTTTTGGCTTTTCAGCTGGTGGATACGCTGCGAAATAATGCTTTTTTATTCTCACAGACGTGAACACAAAGAGAAAACACAGAAAATCAGCGTTTACAAAACTTTTGTAAATCCGGCGTACATTTTTAGTTCAGTTTTGTTTATACAAACATTTACACACAACTTTACTCACTGATTGATGAATGAGGCCCAATGAGAGCTTACTGATTTATGTATTTCTGTGTGTGTGTGTGTGTGTGTGTGTGTTAGTGATTGTGATTCTCTTCGTGCTGCGTAAACGCTATCAGAAGGAAGTCATTCTCGGAAAACCATTCCGTGAGATTCACGAGCAGCTTGTGGCGTATGATGAGGAAGGAGGAGGAGAAATGGACACGAACATATACGACGTCTCCATCCTGACCTCGGCTCGCTCAGACGCCCGGCTCGGTCCCGATCCAGCTCCTCCAGCCATGTACTCCGTAGTGAAGAAGCCTTCAGCCTGTAAAGGGGACATGGCCGTGATGATCGAGGTGAAAAAGGACGAGGCCGATCACGACCGGGACGGAATTCCCTACGACACGCTGCACATTTACGGCTACGAGGGGACCGAGTCCCTCGCCGGCTCGCTGAGTTCACTCGAATCGTCTTCTTCCTTCGGATCCGAGCTCGATTACGACTTTCTGAACGACTGGGGGCCGCGATTCAGGACACTCGCTCAAATTTACGGCTCTGAAGTGAACACTTCGTACTGATCCCGGATCCTGGAAACCAAAAACCAGCGGAAAAGAAGATAAAAGAAGAGGCTTGATTAATTTCATCATTATGATTTTTATTATTGTATCTTTGGTATTTTGTATTTTCATCTTTATAACAGCACATTTGATGTATTGTACTTGATTGCTGTTTTAATATTTTTTCAGGATAGGAGTATTTACAGTTTTCCAGCTCCAGCTCGGACACTGATCCCAGATCAGCAGAACCCTAAATAATAAACCCTGATCTTAATAAACTAACACTTCTTACTCGCGCTACTTTTAGGATAAAGGTCCTCAATGTTATTATTTATCTCTGTTAGCATTTCTCTGATTTATTATAATGACAGGAGTCAGGTTTATACAGTACACAGTATCATGCAGGGTTCTAGAGCGGTTCTAGAGCGGTTCTGGTTATCTTTCTAAATTTCCACCGTCCATGTTGTTTACTGTATTAGTTAACAGATCAGCGGTTCAGATCACATCGACTCTTTATTAATTTTTATATTAATGCAATGTTGTCAGTTAATGAGACAAAAACAACACAGCTTGTCGTATTACAGAGAAATCGCAACGCGTAAAGACATCGGGAAAATATAGAAACGCTAACCTCCTGACCAATCAGAATCCAGAGTTCTGTTTAACGTCAAAGCTTAAAAATCTGTCACACCAGGAGAGGAGTAGTGTTTTACTGTTTTAGCATTTTGTAGATGCAATATTGTTTATTGTTATTACATTCTACTTGAATGAAACACACACACACACACACTGAGTGGCCGTCTGTTCTGTAGCAGTAATATTAGCTGCAGGAAATGGCCGCGGTCATGCAGCGCTGAGAGAAACACAGGAAACTGTGTAAAGAGCCGCTGACAGAATTACAGAGCAATCGGAGTTTATTTGACAGAAATCATCAACACAGAGACTGGAGTGTGTGTGAGTGTGTGTGTGTGTGTTTGTGTGAGTGTGTAAAATTCAAATCTCTAAGGTCCAATACAATACTGCAATAAGGAAATGTACAGCAGCTCAAACACACACACACACACACACACACACACACACACACAGTGAGTTGAGTTTTATATCTCGTTAATACAGACAGATTCCATTTTTAAAATATTACAGAACACAATGTTTTTATTATTCAGTTAATCGTCTTAAACTGATATCAACTTCCTGATGAAACCCGAGCGAGGAGCGTAAATCTGATCACACTGACGGCTCCTGAGAGTTTAAGGAATTAAAATGTACTAAAAATTATTTTTAATGGAATTTTACTGTCAGTTTTAACTCTAAAGATTTCTACTGAGTAACACTGAGAACAGAAAGAAAACCATTTTTAAAAATCTGTCACATTATTATTAGTAGCAGTAGGAGTAGCAGTAGGAGTAGCAGTAGGAGTAGCAGTAGGAGTATGAAACTTTATAAATTCCTCATGAATACAGCATTTTTTAATATTTACTTTAAAAACCAACAAAATTAAATGTAATGGAAGTTTACAGCATCTCTGAATATTTTAATAGAAAGAAAAAAAATTTATTCCAGTTGCTGTGCAAAAGTAAACATTTTATTATCTTTTAGAATATTATTTGATTTTTATTGTTGTTTTTGCTTAGCTCTTATTTCGTACTGAATCAACGCAATTGTTTGTCTGCTTTAAATAATAATTAAAGTCGACTCGCTACAGAGCTGAAAAGAAAAAGTGACTCAAACACGGAGTACGTCTCTGGATAGATACGATGAAGTTTATTTTTATAATTATTACACGTCATTCTTCTGCAAAAGCTTAAAGTCTGAGTTTAAATCTGAGATTAAACTCTGACTCTGACTCTGAGATACTAAACGCTGTTAAAGTGTTAAAGTGCAGAAATCGTTTTATTTAGTCGTCGCTTGTCGTTATTGTCTGAACCTTCACCTTCACCTCGTCTTCTTCATCAACACAATAAACGGATGCCTTCTTATTGGCAAACCCCGCCCACTAAATCAGCCACTTCCTGTCAAGAAAACTCACTTCCTGTTCTCTTATCTGTTAAGTAAAACAGCACATGGGAGCGTTTTCCTGTTTTTCATTCCAGATGGAAAAAAACCTCCTAGGAATTTTTTTAAAGAAGCGTAAACTGCAGAGTGTTTACACGTTTCAGCTGCTCAGTTCATCGCTCGCGGTTAGATCCGATCAAAAGCTGTGACTCTGTGACATTACTTCCAGTAAAACGTTTGTTTTACGATCAGCAAAGATTGAAAAGTGTTTCTCAAATTCATTCTGGTTTTTTAGTTTTATATGATGACGTTATCGTGCACAGGGACTCACTTACACACTTATTTTATTCCCGTTCTTTTCTTTTTCTTTTCTTTTCTTTTCTTTTCTTTTTTCTTTTTTGAAATCCTGCCGTCTGAACAGAAACCGGAAGAAGAATTTAATACAGAAATATGTGTTTAAATCTTTTATCTTCCTCTTTTTTACAGGTGAATTTACACTCTGAGTGTGTTACTGGATCACATGTGTGTGTGTGTGTGTGTGTGCAGATCATTTACAGCACTTACAGGTTCTTTGCTTTGTCCCTCTTTAAGGGAGAATCTTTAAATGTTCTATGCAGAACCCTACAACAGAGACTTTCCCTGTCTGAAACCCTTTGAGGAAGAGAAACCCTTTAATATTCAGTGAACCTTTAAAGAACCCTTAAAGAACACGTGTACCAAGTACCATGAAGGAGTGTGTACCGCACACTTACCCGGTTAATACACACTCTTTAAAAAAGGGTTCTTTTGATAATTCATGGTTCTAAGCCTCCTAAAAGGCTCTACCCGGAACCCTTTCTGATGGGGAGATGACTCTTATAGGGTTCTGTGTTGAATCTTTACAGGTTCCTCTGAGTGACTCGTTACGTGAAGAGAAGAGCAGCACACTCCGCTCTGAAGCTGTAAGGAGTCTCTCTGGGGAACCGTCCAGGTTCTGTGTAGATCTTTACAACAGAGTGGTTTCATATAGAACCCTTTCAGGAGACTAAGAACCTTTATTCATCCTTTTATTAAGAAGAAGATACTGAGCAGCTATTTAGAGTTTGTTCTGCACATTT
>NC_069734.1:618389-628389 GCF_027358585.1 Pangasianodon hypophthalmus | reverse complement strand
GAGATAAAAGCAGAGATGAAACAACAGATTAAAACAGAAGACGTGACACTACAGACCTTAAACAGATTCAACTGCCTGGGAGCAGAAATTCCTCCTGAGACACCGGTGATCCTGACCTCTTCTGCTCTCCGGACCTGCCTGATCCATCCTGATGCCCTACTTCTGCTTGGAGATCTCATCACCTGGAGATCGCTCTCTGCTGCTGAGGATGACCTCCAACACACACAGCCTGAAGATACATGAGATTACTGTGGATGGTTCCACTTTGAAACCATGAAGATGGCTTTGAACTACAATTCCCACAAACAGTTTTGCACTCGATTCTCCATCAATGAACAGCTGATAACTTCAACAGAACAGACTTCATGTTAAAACTATAATGAAATCAGAAATGACTCTGATGCTCATATTCATAAGCTCCTGGTTACACAACTGCACTATTTGTCCATGTAGTACACAGTTATAGAAGGGAATGATTTAGAATCACACTGACGTGAGACACGTCAGTGAGTGAGACACGTCAGTGAGTGAGACACGTCTCTGAGTGAGACACGTCAGTGAGTGAGACACTTCAGTGAGTGAGACACATCCCTGAGTGAGACACGTCCCTGAGTGAGACACGTCCCTGAGTGTGACACATCAGTGAGTGAGACACGTCCCTGAGTGAGAAACGTCAGTGAGTGAGACACGTCAGTGAGACACATCCCTGAGTGAGACACGTCAGTGAGTGAGACACATCCCTGAGTGAGACACGTCCCTGAGTGAGATACGTCAGTGAGACACATCCCTGAGTGAGACACGTCCCTGAGTGAGACACGTCCCTGAGTGAGACACATCAGTGAGTGAGACACGTCCCTGAGTGAGACACGTCAGTGAGTGAGACACGTCCCTGAGTGAGACACGTCAGTGAGTGAGACACGTCTCTGAGTGAGACACGTCCCTGAGTGAGACACATCAGTGAGTGAGACACGTCCCTGAGTGAGACACGTCCCTGAGTGAGACACGACCCTGAGTGAGACACGTCCCTGAGTGAGACACATCAGTGAGTGAGACACGTCAGTGAGTGAGACACATCAGTGAGTGAGACACGTCCCTGAGTGAGACACGTCAGTGAGTGAGACACATCTCTGAGTGAGACACGTCCCTGAGTGAGACACATCAGTGAGTGAGACACGTCCCTGAGTGAGACACATCAGTGAGTGAGACATGTCAGTGAGTGAGACACATCAGTGAGTGAGACACGTCCCTGAGTGAGACACGTCAGTGAGTGAGACACGTCAGTGAGTGAGACACGTCCCTGAGTGAGACACGTCCCTGAGTGAGTCACGTCAGTGAGTGAGACACATCAGTGAGTGAGACACGTCCCTGAGTGAGACACGTCAGTGAGTGAGACACGACCCTGAGTGAGACACGTCAGTGAGTGAGACACATCAGTGAGTGAGACACATCAGTGAGTGAGACACGACCCTGAGTGAGACACGTCCCTGAGTGAGACACATCAGTGAGTGAGACACGTCAGTGAGTGAGACACATCAGTGAGTGAGACACGTCCCTGAGTGAGACACGTCCCTGAGTGAGACACGTCAGTGAGTGAGACACATCAGTGAGTGAGACACGTCAGTGAGCGAGACACGTCCCTGAGTGAGACACGTCCCTGAGTGAGTCACGTCAGTGAGTGAGACACATCAGTGAGTGAGACACGTCCCTGAGTGAGACACGTCAGTGAGTGAGACACGACCCTGAGTGAGACACGTCAGTGAGTGAGACACGTCAGTGAGTGAGACACGTCCCTGAGTGAGACACGTCAGTGAGTGAGACACATCAGTGAGTGAGACACGTCCCTGAGTGAGACACATCAGTGAGTGAGACACGTCCCTGAGTGAGACACGTCAGTGAGTGAGACACGTCAGTGAGACACATCCCTGAGTGAGACACGTCAGTGAGTGAGACACGTCCCTGAGTGAGACACGTCCCTGAGTGTGACACGTCAGTGAGTGAGACACGTCCCTGAGTGAGACACGTCAGTGAGTGAGACACGTCCCTGAGTGTGACACGTCCCTGAGTGAGACACATCAGTGAGTGAGACACGTCCCTGAGTGAGACACGTCAGTGAGTGAGATACGTCAGTGAGACACATCCCTGAGTGAGACACGTCAGTGAGTGAGACACGTCAGTGAGACACATCCCTGAGTGAGACACGTCAGTGAGTGAGACACATCCCTGAGTGAGACATGTCCCTGAGTGAGATACGTCAGTGAGACACATCCCTGAGTGAGACACGTCCCTGAGTGAGACACGTCAGTGAGTGAGACACATCAGTGAGTGAGACACGTCCCTGAGTGAGACACATCAGTGAGTGAGACACGTCCCTGAGTGAGACACGTCAGTGAGTGAGACACGTCAGTGAGACACATCCCTGAGTGAGACACGTCAGTGAGTGAGACACGTCCCTGAGTGAGACACGTCCCTGAGTGTGACACGTCAGTGAGTGAGACACGTCCCTGAGTGAGACACGTCAGTGAGTGAGACACGTCCCTGAGTGTGACACGTCCCTGAGTGAGACACATCAGTGAGTGAGACACGTCCCTGAGTGAGACACGTCAGTGAGTGAGATACGTCAGTGAGACACATCCCTGAGTGAGACACGTCAGTGAGTGAGACACGTCAGTGAGACACATCCCTGAGTGAGACACGTCAGTGAGTGAGACACATCCCTGAGTGAGACATGTCCCTGAGTGAGATACGTCAGTGAGACACATCCCTGAGTGAGACACGTCCCTGAGTGAGACACGTCAGTGAGTGAGACACATCCCTGAGTGAGACACGTCAGTGAGTGAGACACATCCCTGAGTGAGACACGTCAGTGAGTGAGACATGTCCCTGAGTGAGACACGTCCCTGAGTGAGACACGTCAGTGAGTGAGACACGTCCCTGAGTGAGACACGTCAGTGAGTGAGACACGTCAGTGAGTGAGACACATCCCTGAGTGAGACACGTCAGTGAGTGAGACACGTCCCTGAGTGAGACACATCAGTGAGTGAGACATGTCCCTGAGTGAGACACGTCCCTGAGTGAGACACGTCAGTGAGTGAGACACGTCCCTGAGTGAGACACGTCAGTGAGTGAGACACATCCCTGAGTGAGACACATCAGTGAGTGAGACATGTCCCTGAGTGAGACATGTCAGTGAGTGAGACACGTCCCTGAGTGAGACACATCAGTGAGACACGTCCCTGAGTGAGACACGTCAGTGAGTGAGACGCATCCCTGAGTGAGACACGTCCCTGAGTGAGACACGTCCCTGAGTGAGACACGTCAGTGAGTGAGACGCATCCCTGAGTGAGACACGTCAGTGAGTGAGACACATCCCTGAGTGAGACACGTCCCTGAGTGAGACACGTCAGTGAGTGAGACACGTCAGTGAGTGAGACGCGTCCCTGAGTGAGACACGTCTCTGAGTGAGACACGTCCCTGTGATGTCAGTCGTGCCTCCTGGTTGCAGAAACGCAGAGGGAAAAATAGTGATTTTTAAGAACAAGCCAGAATTTGTTTCTAAAATGTCACATTGTGCTGCTGGGTGTCAGAGGCAGAAAAACGTTCAGAAACTCATTTGCATCCTGTTGAATCGGACACCTTTCCAAGCCAGCAGAAGACGGTTGTTCGGTTGTTCGGAGGGATAACGGGTCCGAGGAGCTCCGTCTGTGCAGCGTTCGTTTCACCTCAGATACGCAGCAGTAGGAATTCCCGGTTCGGCCGGAGCTCGGCTTTCTCTCTGGGTGGAGCTTTTGTGCATCTTCTCCCCGTGTCCGTGTGGGTTTCCTCCGGGTTCTCAGGTTTCCTCCTAAAACCATGGCAGTAAGAGGACTGGCTAAGATAAAACTGCCACTGTGTGTGAGAGTGTGTGTGTGTGTGTGTGTGTGTGTGTGTGGTGCCCTGTGATACACTAGCGTTGTGTTAGTGTAGACTCCGGATCCACCGCCTCCCTGACCAGGATGCAGCGCTAACCGAGAGTGAGTGAGTATAAATAAGAGTAATTTAATGTTTTAAACTGAATCTCAGCTCAGGTGTGTGTGTGTGTGTGTGTGTGTGAGATCTCTGTAATCAGATCTTTTGGACTCTTTGCTAAAGGACATGACGTCCCTCTGGCCAGGTTTCTCACCTCAGTGATCTGTGTGCAGACGAAGAAAATTACTAAAGATCTTTAATAAACGCTGATCTCTGAACCTGAACAAGCGTTTTAAACTCTCGATGATCTGCTTTCACACTTTTAAAAGATGATAAAGATGATAAAGATGATTTGGTAACACTTTCTATGAAGCCCATGCTCTATAATGCATTAAACACTGATTTATAAGTATTGATTAGATGATGCTGCATCTTTATAAATACATTCATGGACATAAGATTAATTAATATTTATAAATCAGTGAAGAATGCATTATGAGCAGGGGCAAGTGCATCACTTATAAATAATTATAACAATAATATAAATGTAGCTGTTATTATAATGAAGTACAGGTCTTGATGTGTCTTTATAAATGTACTTATAGAACAGTAATACTTGCTTATAAATAATTATAAATGTTAAAAGTGTTACTAATGATTTTTTGCAGCATAAACTATTTATTTGTTGAGTTTCAGTTTCTTTTTCTTAAAAACTCCAGTTTCTTTTACAGCAATGATGTTCATGTAATTTTAAGGTTAGAAGAAATAAAAGTAGACCACAGATCCCTTCTTTTCGAGCCCTAGATAGGGAACAACATACGCACTACTGCAGCAGTGAACATGCTCAAAAGTAAGCGCCCCTTAATGTGACGCATTCTGTCTTTTAAAAAACATAATAAAACCCCAAATTTTTCACTATTACAGTCTATAAAACATTAATAAAACGAGCGAGTCACTAAACTCCCTTCAGAGTCTGTGATTCACCATCTGGTTTTACTTATTACTTAATAAATTAGGAATTATTTGGCATAAAAATTTACTTTAAATGCGGTCAGAGATCACGACTGTAAATCCACGAATGTAAATAATTTTAATTATTTGAAATAAATCATTTTCGAAATATTTTATTTAGATTATAAACCTGCACTTCATGAAGAGTTGATATTTTTATTTATTTGCAGTTTGGTGTTGAAGATGGCAGTTAGAGTTCAAAAAGGTTTTTTGACCAATCACATGTCTTGTTATTCAGTCCCTCCACCAATCAGAATTCAGCAACCAATCTGTGCTGAAAATCAACATAAAACACCACAGACCTGTCTGAAATGGAGCTTTTTTATTTTTTTATTAGGTTGGTTAAACCTAACTATTCCAAATAAGTAAAAAATAGGCGTAGAGTTGAATAAATAATCGAATCGAACACACAGTGTTTGCAGAGAAAAGTGGCTAGCTGAATTAGCTAATTATTCCCCGAGTCCGTGCACAAGCTCACATCAGCGCATCATAAATTTATAGAGATTAATTTAAAATATTCACTCGTTCCTCCGCTGGATTCTGCTTCATCTATAATTAATAATTCATCAATATCACACCTGAAATGTCAGAGGAAGAACGAAGGAAGTGGAAGTGGAATAAAAAATATTTTAAAGCAGCTCTGTCTGGAGCAAATTCTTTTATTTAAAAAAAAAAAAGATGAATGATCGTCCGTGTCTGTCAGAGAACCAGATCCGAGCTCACAAAGTCTCCAGCTGGAAAAATCCTTCTAAAAGGTGTTATTTTACCCCGAGCAGAAACAGACAGTTTCATTCGATCCCCTGTGGATTTCACAAAAGCAGGTAAATCCTCCTGAAATCAGCCTGCAATCGTCTCTAAAGCCCTGAGCGTCCGGAGAAAAACAGCATCCCGACTTTAATCCTGTTTTACGCGAGTAAATTGGGACGTGCTCGAGCCAGAGTGGCCATCTCTCTGCTCGCTGCTCGCTCTAATCTCAGTTAAATGAAACAGAGAACAGGTTCTGGAAACAGATCCGTAATGATCTGAGAGGAAAGAGCTGAAGCTGGAACGACGCCGAGGGCTTTTCCTTCTGCACAAACATCACTTCCTGTCGTTTAACTCTCGACTCGACCCCATCGCATTACGCTCCAAGTGCACTCTCACTACAGGAAACTTTCACAAGCACTTTTACTACTTGAAATCTTTATTATTGCTGCTCCTGAGACTTTTCTGTGTAAGAGAACCGACACACTGAGCTTCATCTCACAAAATCTTCTGTAAAACACAGACGCTGTCCACAGAGCTTTCACATCTCAGCAGGACGAGGATCGCTAACCTGCAGAAAGAATTTCACTAATGTGAGCTGATGTGGAACTTAAAACACGATCAGATGTAGAATTATTATTGATAACTTCTGTAACACTGCCACGGATATGCTGGAATTGATCAGAGACTACGATTCCCATCAGCCACTGCACCAAGTCACATGTCTGGTTTCACCTGTTTCACGGTTTTAGTTGATCAGCACTGGTATATAGACGTGTCACGTTTTTCACTGCGCTCTTTGTCTCGTGTTTGTCTTTCTGTTGCTGCGTTATGCTTCTAGTCTCATGTTTATTGTAAAACTCACATAATCACATTCAGTTATAATCTCTGATTAATGTGCGCTTTTCTCTTAATAAAAATGAGCCGTTAGCGTACAGCACTGAAGAACTGTAACTACAGGAGTGTTTTCCACTCGTGTATAAAAGTAAAGCGCTGTTTAATCTAAACGTGTGTGTGATCATTTCTCATAGATGCCAATTAAAGGGACTTTTATTTTTTTGTGCAAACAACAGAAAGTGTTACAAAAACAAAAAAGAAATGATTTAAAAAATTACAAAAAAAGATATTTCTCAGCAGCGTCGAGCGCTGGTTTGTGTTTGTGTTTGTAGTAATGAGCTGAATATTAATTATTAACTGTTAACACACCACTAGATGTTTTACTGTGTGTAATTACATCAAAACATTTACATTTCTTACGTCTTACACAATAAACATCAACTGAGGATAACTGTGTGTGTGTGTGTGTGTGTGTGTGTGTGTATATGTGGGTGTGTGTGTGTGTGTGTGTATATGTGGGTGTGGGTGTGTGTGTATGAGTGCATGTGCGTGTGTGTGGGTGTGTGTTTGTGTGTATATGTGTGTGTGTGTGGGTGTGTGAGTGTGTGTGAGTGTGGGTGTATGTGGGTGTGTGTGTATATGTGGGTGGGTGTGTGAGTGTGTGTGAGTGTGTATGTGTGTGTCTGTGTGTGTGTTTGTGTGTATATGTGTGTGTGTGTGAGTGTGTGTGAGTGTGTGTGTGTGTGTGTGTCTCCAGCTAACTGCAGTCTGACCTTGACTTTCCCTTTCACACTCACACTAAATTGATTTGGGAGGGTTCCTGTAAACTGGTCTTACACACACACACACACACACACACACACATACACACACACACACACACACACACATGTAGAGTTCTTGTTTATATTAAAGTGTTTATAACAAACTAACGTATCTGTCTCAGTGCTGCCTCTCTGTCTGTCCCTCTGTATCGATCTTTCTGTCTCTTTGTCTGTCTGTGTGTGTGTGTGTGTGTGTGTGTGTGCATGTGTGTGCATGTGTGTGTGTGTGTGTGAGTGTGTATGTGTGTGTATATGTGGGTGGGTGTGTGAGTGTGTGTGTGTGTGTCTGTGTGTGTGAGTGTGTGTTTGTGTGTATATGTGTGTGTGTGTGTGTGTGAGTGTGTATGTGTGTATATGTGTGTGTGAGTGTGTGTTTCTGTGTGTGTGAGTGTGTATGTGTGTGTGTGTCTGTGTGTGTGAGTGTGTATGTGTGTGTGTGTGTCTGTGTGTGAGTGTGTATGTGTGTATATGTGTGTGTGTGGGTGTGTGAGTGTGTGTGAGTGTGGGTGTATGTGGGTGTGTGTGTATATGTGTGTGTGTGTGTGGGTGTGTGAGTGTGTGTGGGTGTTTGTGTGTATATGTGTGTGTGTGGGGGTGTGTGAGTGTGTGTGAGTGTGTGTGTGTGTGTGTGTGGGTGGGTGTTTGTGTGTGTGTGAGTGTGTGTGTGTGTGTGTGTGTGTGTGGGTGTTTGTGTGTGTGTGTGTGTGTGTCTCCAGCTAACTGCAGTCTGACCTTGACTTTCCCTTTCACACTCACACTAAATTGATTTGGGAGGGTTCCTGTAAACTGGTCTTACACACACACACTCACATACACACACACTCACACACTCACACACATACACACACACACACTCACATACACACACACACACACACGTAGAGTTCTTGTTTATATTAAAGTGTTTATAACAAACTAACGTATCTGTCTCAGTGCTGCCTCTCTGTCTGTCCCTCTGTATCGATCTTTCTGTCTCTTTATCTGTCTGTCTGTCTGTGTGTGTGTGTGTGTGTGTGTGTGTGTGTGCGCATGTGTGTGTGTAGTGATCTCGGAGTGCAGCATATCTACACATGGTTGTTGCCGTGACGATGTGTGTGTACGTGTCTCCATTGGTGGTGGCCGGCATCGTCATCGGCCTCGTGCTCTTCCTCTCCCTCATCATCATCATCATCGGCAGCATGAGGAAGAAAAAACACTCACACCTCAACACCGATGGTGAGTGATACCAAACACACACTTCACACACTTCACACACACTTCACACACATTAACAAACACTTTAGGACACACTTCACACACGCACTATAACACACACGGTTCCTCTAACAATATTAAAGGAACCAGAATTAAAATGGTTCCAGGAACTATGGCCTAGAAACTAACACTGATCCTGGGAAGCACTTTTGGTAGAAATAGACCTGATGTTAAAGTTCTCAAAAAGGTTCCTCTAATGTCAATGCACCTAAATGTCCTCAGTTCCTGAAAAGGTTCTTGTGGTGGAGACAAACATAAAGTTACTGACTTCTTCTTCAAAAAAAAAGCTTCCGGGTTCAAAGATGTCCCTAACGTTCCCGAATTTCTGAAAATGGTCCTGCGGTTCCTGTAGCTTCAGTTAGTGAGTTCCTGAAAAGGTTCCTGGAGTGAACGGATTAGTTTTCTGAGTGTCTGAAAATGTTTTTTTGTGATTGGAAAGTTCCTGAAAATGTTCCTGAGTTCCTGAAAAAGTTCTTTAGACTATAGACAAAGCTAAAATTCCTGACTTCCTCAAAAAATTCCTGAAATGTTCCAAGTTTCTGAAAATATTCTTGCAGTTAAAACAAGGTTCCTGAAAATTTTCCTGTGGTACAAACAGCTTATATATATTGTATATAAACATATATAACAGTAACAATAATAGTAATAACAATAATATATAATAAGAATGTCGTTTTGGGTGAAAACTATAATGTGACAGGCTGCGTGTTGTTTTTATTTTTTTGGGGCCAATTTAAACCAAAAAGTTGTTTTAGAAGGTTATTAGAAATTTCCACAGAAGGGAATAATTTAGACAGAACAGAAAACACAGCGCTGATTCACTCAGTGAGAGGACCTGTAGCACACACCTGAACATCTCCTGGATGATGACGATGTGATGGAGTGAACCAGACGCTCTTATTGTACACCTGAGCACTGATGGTGCTAATTGTGTTAATAATAATAATAATAATAATAATAATAATAAAGTATACAAAAAGTATTAAAAGTGATTGGACACTTCAGATCTGGGGCTAGGTTTCAGCTGAATCAGACTTTAGGCTGGAGATTTCTGCTGGACCTGGCAACCCTGTTCATGTTCTCAGTTGTTTCAGAGGTTTTATAATATTTTGTATTTTTTTTTTCTCACAGCTGCAGACGGATTTTCGTTCGGAGGTTCGACAGGTGAGCTGAGGTCGGAGTGTGTAGATGAATTTCCTCCTGCGTTTGACTTTGACTCGTACTCGGAGTCGATCCCCATCCCACAGATCAGCGCCATTTATCCTGACGCACCGCCTCAGTGAGTGACCTTTGACCTTTGACCTCTGAGTTTTCCTGTATGTTTGTGTTAGAATTTCTCACACTCCTGCGTGGCGTAAATGGATTCTAGTTTAACCGATTAATGC
>NC_069734.1:578389-613389 GCF_027358585.1 Pangasianodon hypophthalmus | reverse complement strand
AAGAGAGAAGTGATACTGGTCGGTAGTTGCTGATGACAGAGGGATCTAGAGTGGGTTTCTTCAGGATGGGAATAACTCTTGCTCTCTTGAATGAAGTTGGTACATGACCAGATGTTATGGAGCCATTGATGATAGTGGTGATGAAGGGGAGGAGGTCTTGAGAGATGGTCTGGAGCATTGTCGAAGGGATTGGATCCAATGGGCAGGTGGTAGGATTGCAGGATAAGATGATTTGCAGGATCTCTTCTGTTGTTAGTTTAGAAAACTGTGTCAGCGAATGAGAAGGAGAATCCTCAGTGTGCAGTGTAGGAGCAGGAGTAGAAGTGAATGTCTGGCAGATTTTTCCAATCTTCTCATCATAAAAAGTGGCAAAGTCTTCAGCAGTCAGAGAGGATGGAGCAGGAGGAGCCGGAGGGTTGAGCAGTGAAGAAAAGATGTTGTGGAGCTTGCGAGGATCTTGTGCAGAGGATTCCAGCTTCTCTTTGTAGAAGGCAGTCTTAGCAGAAGTCACTTCAGATGAAAATTTGGACAGGAGAGCACGATAGGAGACCAGATCTGTGTCGAGTTGCGATTTCTTCCACTTCCTCTCTGCTGTTCTTAATTCTCTCCGATTACTGCGCAGCACATCCGATAGCCAAGGAGCAGGGCTGGAAATCTTCCTGGGTTTAGAGGTTAGAGGACAGAGGAGGTCCAAGGATGAGGAAAGTGAGGAGAGGAAAGTGTCAGTGGCAAGCTCTAATGGTAGGGAGGAAAAGGAGTCAGGGACAGGAAGGGATGATAGGGTGCAGGAAGCTAAGGAGGAAGGGGAGATAGAGTGAAGGTTTTTACGAGTGGGAGAGAAATATAGATGGCTGATGGTTTTAGGCAGGACAGGGAGGGTGATGGTGAAGGAGACCAAGAGATGGTCAGAGATGTGGAGAGGGGTAGCATAGATGTCTGAAGTAGGAAAGGGACGACTGAAGACAAGGTCCAGGGTGTTACCTCCTTTATGTGTAGGAGGACAGCTGTTGAAAGTTAAGGAAAAGGAAAAGGAATGGAGAAGAGGGAGAAGGCAAGAGGACTGGAGCTTGTCAGCAGGGAGGTTGAAGTCTCCAAGGACAGTAAGTCCAAGGACACACACACACACCTACACACACACACCCCTACACACACACACAAACACCCCTACACACACTCACACACCCGTACACACACTCACCCCTACACACACACACACACTCACACACCCCTACACACATACACACACACACACACACACTGCTACACACATACACACATACACGCACACACACACACACACACACACACACACACCGCTACACACATACACACACACCCCTACACACACACACTCACACACTCACACACACACACACATACACACCTACACACACACACCTACAGACACACACACACCCCTACACACACACACTCACACACTCACACACACACACACACATACACACATACACACCTACACACACACACACACACCCCTACACACATACACACTCACACACTCCTACACACACACACACACACACACACACACCGCTACATACACACACACGTACGCACACACACCCCTACACACACACACCTACACACACCTACACACACACACCCCTACACACACACACACACCCCTACACACACACACCCCTACAAACACACACACACACACACACACACACTCACACACCCCTACACACACACACATACACACACACACACACACACACTCACACACCCCTACACACACACACATACACACCCCTACACACACACACACTCACACACCCCTACACACACACATACACACACACCTACGCACACACACCCCTACACACACACACACACACACACACCCCTACACACACACACATACACACACACACGCCCCTATACACACACACTCTCACACACCCCTACACACCTACACACACACACCCCTACAAACACACACACACACATACACACACTCAGAACCATCACACACACACGCACAGATGATCTGTCGCATGTACACATGCATGTCGCGCTTTAACGCTTCTTACTTCAACATATGTTCATATTTTATTTTAGACTGAGTTACAATTCTTTACACTGTTATTATTTTTCACGTAACGTCGTGTTCAAAAGTTACGTGTAGTTCAGCTACTGCGTGTAGTTCAGTTACTGCGTGTAGTTCAGCTACTGCGTGTAGTTCAGCTACTGCGTGTAGTTCAGTTACTGCGTGTAGTTCACCTACTGCGTGTAGTTCAGCTACTGCGTGTAGTTCACCTACTGCGTGTAGTTCAGCTACTGCGTGTAGTTCAGCTACTGCGTGTCGTTCACCTACTGCGTGTAGTTCAGCTACTGCGTGTCGTTCAGTTACTGCGTGTCGTTCACCTACTGCGTGTCGTTCAGCTACTGCGTGTAGTTCACCTACTGCGTGTAGTTCACCTACTGCGTGTAGTTCAGCTACTGCGTGTAGTTCACCTACTGCGTGTAGTTCAGTTACTGCGTGTATTTCACCTACTGCGTGTAGTTCAGTTACTGCGTGTAGTTCAGCTACTGCGTGTCGTTCAGTTACTGCGTGTAGTTCAGCTACTGCGTGTAGTTCAGTTACTGCGTGTCGTTCACCTACTGCGTGTCGTTCACCTTCTGCGTGAAGTTCAGCTACTGCGTGTAGTTCAGTTACTGCGTGTCGTTCAGCTACTGCGTGTAGTTCAGCTACTGCGTGTAGTTCACCTACTGCGTGTCGTTCACCTACTGCGTGTAGTTCAGTTACTGCGTGTAGTTCAGTTACTGCGTGTCGTTCAGTTACTGCGTGTAGTTCAGTTACTGCGTGTAGTTCAGTTACTGCGTGTCGTTCAGCTACTGCGTGTCGTTCAGTTACTGCGTGTCGTTCAGCTACTGCGTGTAGTTCAGTTACTGCGTGTCGTTCACCTACTGCGTGTCGTTCACCTTCTGCGTGAAGTTCAGCTACTGCGTGTAGTTCAGTTACTGCGTGTCGTTCAGCTACTGCGTGTAGTTCAGCTACTGCGTGTAGTTCAGCTACTGCGTGTCGTTCACCTACTGCGTGTAGTTCAGTTACTGCGTGTCGTTCAGTTACTGCGTGTAGTTCAGTTACTGCGTGTAGTTCAGCTACTGCGTGTAGTTCACCTACTGCGTGTCGTTCAGCTACTGCGTGTCGTTCAGCTACTGCGTGTAGTTCAGCTACTGCGTGTAGTTCACCTACTGCGTGTCGTTCAGCTACTGCGTGTAGTTCAGCTACTGCGTGTAGTTCAGTTACTGCGTGTAGTTCAGTTACTGCGTGTAGTTCAGCTACTGCGTGTCTTTCAGTTACTGCGTGTCGTTCAGCTACTGCGTGTAGTTCAGCTACTGCGTGTAGTTCACCTACTGCGTGTCGTTCACCTTCTGCGTGTAGTTCAGCTACTGCGTGTAGTTCAGTTACTGCGTGTCGTTCAGCTACTGCGTGTAGTTCAGCTACTGCGTGTAGTTCAGCTACTGCGTGTCGTTCACCTACTGCGTGTAGTTCAGTTACTGCGTGTAGTTCAGTTACTGCGTGTCGTTCAGTTACTGCGTGTAGTTCAGTTACTGCGTGTAGTTCAGTTACTGCGTGTAGTTCACCTACTGCGTGTCGTTCAGCTACTGCGTGTCGTTCAGCTACTGCGTGTAGTTCAGTTACTGCGTGTCGTTCAGCTACTGCGTGTCGTTCAGCTACTGCGTGTCGTTCAGCTACTGCGTGTCGTTCAGTTACTGCGTGTAGTTCAGCTACTGCGTGTCGTTCAGCTACTGCGTGTCGTTCAGCTACTGCGTGTAGTTCAGTTACTGCGTGTCGTTCACCTACTGCGTGTCGTTCACCTTCTGCGTGAAGTTCAGCTACTGCGTGTAGTTCAGTTACTGCGTGTCGTTCAGCTACTGCGTGTAGTTCAGTTACTGCGTGTAGTTCAGTTACTGCGTGTCGTTCAGTTACTGCGTGTAGTTCAGTTACTGCGTGTAGTTCACCTACTGCGTGTCGTTCAGCTACTGCGTGTCGTTCAGCTACTGCGTGTCGTTCAGTTACTGCGTGTCGTTCAGCTACTGCGTGTAGTTCAGCTACTGCGTGTCGTTCAGCTACTGCGTGTCGTTCAGCTACTGCGTGTAGTTCAGTTACTGCGTGTAGTTCAGTTACTGCGTGTCGTTCAGTTACTGCGTGTAGTTCAGTTACTGCGTGTAGTTCAGCTACTGCGTGTCGTTCAGTTACTGCGTGTCGTTCAGCTACTGCGTGTAGTTCAGTTACTGCGTGTCGTTCACCTACTGCGTGTCGTTCACCTTCTGCGTGAAGTTCAGCTACTGCGTGTAGTTCAGTTACTGCGTGTCGTTCAGCTACTGCGTGTAGTTCAGCTACTGCGTGTAGTTCAGCTACTGCGTGTCGTTCACCTACTGCGTGTAGTTCAGTTACTGCGTGTAGTTCAGTTACTGCGTGTCGTTCAGTTACTGCGTGTAGTTCAGTTACTGCGTGTAGTTCACCTACTGCGTGTCGTTCACCTACTGCGCGTCGTTCAGCTACTGCGTGTAGTTCAGTTACTGCGTGTAGTTCAGCTACTGCGTGTAGTTCAGCTACTGCGTGTCGTTCAGCTACTGCGTGTCGTTCAGCTACTGCGTGTAGTTCAGCTACTGCGTGTCGTTCAGCTACTGCGTGTCGTTCAGCTACTGCGTGTAGTTCACCTACTGCGTGTCGTTCAGCTACTGCGTGTAGTTCAGCTACTGCGTGTAGTTCAGTTACTGCGTGTCGTTCAGCTACTGCGTGTAGTTCACCTACTGCGTGTAGTTCAGCTACTGCGTGTCGTTCAGCTACTGCGTGTAGTTCAGCTACTGCGTGTAGTTCAGCTACTGCGTGTAGTTCAGCTACTGCGTGTCGTTCAGCTACTGCGTGTCGTTCAGTTACTGCGTGTAGTTCACGCTACTGCGTGTAGTTCACCTACTGCGTGTAGTTCAGTTACTGCGTGTCGTTCAGCTACTGCGTGTAGTTCAGCTACTGCGTGTAGTTCAGTTACTGCGTGTCGTTCAGTTACTGCGTGTAGTTCAGCTACTGCGTGTAGTTCAGCTACTGCGTGTCGTTCACCTACTGCGTGTCGTTCACCTACTGCGTGTCGTTCAGCTACTGCGTGTAGTTCAGTTACTGCGTGTAGTTCAGTTACTGCGTGTCGTTCAGCTACTGCGTGTCGTTCAGCTACTGCGTGTAGTTCAGTTACTGCGTGTAGTTCAGCTACTGCGTGTCGTTCAGCTACTGCGTGTAGTTCAGTTACTGCGTGTAGTTCAGCTACTGCGTGTCGTTCAGCTACTGCGTGTAGTTCACCTACTGCGTGTAGTTCAGCTACTGCGTGTAGTTCACCTACTGCGTGTAGTTCACCTACTGCGTGTAGTTCAGTTACTGCGTGTAGTTCAGTTACTGCGTGTCGTTCAGCTACTGCGTGTAGTTCAGCTACTGCGTGTAGTTCAGCTACTGCGTGTAGTTCACCTACTGCGTGTCGTTCACCTACTGCGTGTATTTCAGTTACTGCGTGTAGTTCACCTACTGCGTGTCGTTCAGTTACTGCGTGTAGTTCAGTTACTGCGTGTAGTTCAGCTACTGCGTGTAGTTCACCTACTGCGTGTAGTTCAGTTACTGCGTGTAGTTCAGTTACTGCGTGTAGTTCAGCTACTGCGTGTCGTTCACCTACTGCGTGTAGTTCAGTTACTGCGTGTAGTTCACCTACTGCGTGTAGTTCAGTTACTGCGTGTAGTTCAGTTACTGCGTGTAGTTCAGCTACTGCGTGTAGTTCAGCTACTGCGTGTCGTTCACCTACTGCGTGTAGTTCACCTACTGCGTGTAGTTCAGTTACTGCGTGTAGTTCAGTTACTGCGTGTCGTTCAGCTACTGCGTGTAGTTCAGCTACTGCGTGTAGTTCAGCTACTGCGTGTAGTTCACCTACTGCGTGTCGTTCACCTACTGCGTGTATTTCAGTTACTGCGTGTAGTTCACCTACTGCGTGTCGTTCAGTTACTGCGTGTAGTTCAGTTACTGCGTGTAGTTCAGCTACTGCGTGTAGTTCACCTACTGCGTGTCGTTCAGTTACTGCGTGTAGTTCAGTTACTGCGTGTAGTTCAGCTACTGCGTGTAGTTCACCTACTGCGTGTAGTTCAGTTACTGCGTGTAGTTCAGTTACTGCGTGTAGTTCAGCTACTGCGTGTCGTTCAGCTACTGCGTGTCGTTCACCTACTGCGTGTAGTTCAGTTACTGCGTGTAGTTCAGTTACTGCGTGTAGTTCAGCTACTGCGTGTAGTTCACCTACTGCGTGTACTTCACACCTCCAAGATTTCCAGACTTTTCCTCAGTGGAAGCGTCTGAGACGGAGTTTTACACTAACGTCTAGACCACCACCTTTACACACAAACACACCTTTACACCTGAAAAATATAAAATCAGGGATAGAAAATACAGACTGAAGAAGGAAAATAAAAATGTAAAATAAAACACTAATATGATGAGATCTGAGTGAGAAGATTTCGCGAGTGTTGAAATAAATCTAACAGGAGTCTCGTATATCAGCAATATATCACTGCATGATTAGAGCTCGCTGGAATTCTCACATTAATCACTGGATTAATTTAACAAAATGGCTTCCACACTCATTATTCAGCAGCACATAGAATAGCACTTGATCCAGCACATCCTGTTCTTTTACATTTTATTATTTTATATGGAGCTCTGACAGTTACTCGAGCGCAACTTCATGAAGCCACGAGACTCTAAATGCAGGTGATGAAATCCTAATGTGTGTGTGAGATGTAGGAGATTTTATCACACTTTTAATTCACTGTTTGATTTGTAGAATTAATAAAATAAAGTCAGTGTTTGTGTTAATTCGATGCTGTAAAGGAAACGTGCTCACGGTGTGAAGGATAATCTGACCTAGCGCTCATCTGCTACACTTACAGAGAAACTTTAACTTCATTCATCACTTTATCATAAAATATTCCCTCCTCCAGATAAGTCGTGTCTCTGATTATGATTCGTTTCCTCTGATAATTTCAAGTTACTGTCTTAATTTTCCTGAAATTAGCTCCGCCCCCCAGTCTGAACAGCTCCTCCTCTTTTCTTTCGAATGCCACACCTCTTTAGCGGCAGTGTAACAGAGGCGAGGTCATTTCCGGGTGCAGGATAAATAATCAATGCTTTACTGCGATTGCATTTCACTGGGCAGGCAGCAGAGGGCGCTACAGTTACACATCTGACTGCTTATAGCTTAACTTTCCTTATATGGTCATTGTTTCCTGCCCTCATTCGCCTGCTTGTGGGTTTTCTGCGTTAGTTCTCCTTCTGCGTGTTTTCCAGCTGCTGTTATCTCATATCCCCGATTATTTCCTCTTGTGCTCTCATTGGATGATTGAATCTTAATTAGTGTTAATTTATGTTAATGAATTTATGTTAATTAATTAACAGGCTAATTTGCGTTATTTTTCGTTCCACTCTTTCAGGTATGATGAGTGTGTGGGACGACATGCGACGCAGATATTCACGCCTACAGATGATCCGCCGCCGTACTCACACACCTCACACACACACCCCTGCAGAGAGGGGGCGGAGCTTCCTGAAGGTACTTCCTGGTGGTCAGCGCACGCACATGCAGGTTCCCATCAGCCAATCAGATTGCAGGACGTTTCCTCCGTGTTTGTCTTGTCTCTGGATGAGCTGCCGCCGTACGAGGCCGTGATGGAGCAGCAGAACCGAACCATTCCACTGATCGCCAACGAAGACGTGAAACACACCGCCGGATGAACAGACCGCGCCGCTGATAAAACACTGCGTGAGAACGTGTGTGCGGCTGACTGGCGCCTTTGGATGACATCATCATGTGATCACAGAACATCTTCAGAATAGGATTTGATGAAAACACACGTTTGCTAAAACTTTGTAAAAGATAAACAGACTTTATTTACACACCTTTATTCCAGATCCAACGCTGAGGACCAAAGACATGATTAATGACGGATTATCCGAGTCTCAGATGTGTTAAAATGCTCTCTCTATCTCTATCTCTGTCTCTCTCTATCTCTCTATCTCTCTCTCTATCTCTCTCTCTGTCTGTCTCTCTCTATCTCTATCTCTGTCTCTCTCTATCTGTCTCTCTCTCTCTATCTCTCTCTCTCTATCTATCTCTCTCTCTCTATCTCTCTCTCCGTCTGTCTCTCTCTCTCTCTCTCTCTCTCTCTGTCTGTGTTTCTCTCTCTCTCTCTCTCTCTCTCCCTATCCCTCTCTCTCTCTCTCCCTATCCCTCTCTCTCTCCCTCTCCCTATCCCTCTCTCTCTATCTGTCTGTCTCTCTCTCTCCCTCTGTCTCTGTCTGTCTCTCTATCTCTCCCTCTCTATCTATCTCTCTCTCCCTCTCTATCTCTTTCTCTGTCTCTCTCTCCCTATCCCTCTCTCTCTCCCTCTCCCTATCCCTCTCTCTCTCTCTATCTGTCTGTCTCTCTCTCTCCCTCTGTCTCTGTCTGTCTCTCTCTATCTCTCCCTCTCTCTCTATCTCTCTCTCCCTCTCTATCTCTTTCTCTGTCTCTCTCTCCCTCTCTCTCTCTCTGTCTCTCTCTCTCTTTCTCTGTTTCTCTCTCTCTGTCTGTGTTTCTCTCTCTCTGTCTGTCTCTCTCTCTCTATCTCTCTCTCCCTATCCCTCTCTCTCTCCCTCTCCCTATCCCTCTCTCTCTCTATCTGTCTGTCTCTCTCTCTCCCTCTGTCTCTGTCTGTCTCTCTATCTCTCCCTCTCTCTCTCTCTATCTATCTCTCTCTCCCTCTCTATCTCTTTCTCTGTCTCTCTCTCCCTATCTCTCTCTCTCTGTCTGTCTCTCTCTATCTCTCTGTCTCTCTCTCTCTGTCTGTCTTTCTCTCTTTCCCTATCCCCCTCTCTCTATCTGTATCTCTCTCTCTTTCTCTGTCTCTCTCTCTCTCTGTCTCTCTAATCCAGAAGCACATTCTTTTTGGATTTTTCTCAATGACTGCTGTTTAAAATTCATTTTAAAGTCTTTTCTATAAAACACTTTATTAAAACACTTTTTTTTTTTTTTACTTCTGCAGCTAATTTGTAGGAAATTCACCAAAAAGTCAACAAAGCAGAAAAAAAATCTATAAAGTTTTTATTCAGTGGAATTATTTCACTAATGCGTTTAAATATCTACACTTGCTAACAGATCAGCAAACAATCAAATTTATCACTAGTCTCTTTTTATCTATTTATTTTCTTTAAAAATTAAAATACTGGTTTGTTATTTAAATTTAGCAAAAACGTAGGATGTTTTCACGTCAGTTTAGATGAAGCTAAAACGCAAGGACATGAAAAATGTGTAAAACAGCTAATCTCATGTTAGCAGATTAGCTAACTTCTGAGTAAAAATGAAATTAACATCAATTTACATCGAAAAGAAATAAAAATTAAAACGATATCTGATTTATCTGCTTTGTTTTGCAAATGCCGGCGTCTTGAGAAACGATTTTTAAGCTAATTCTAGCTGCTGGTGTCACAAGACATCGTCATGCTAGCAGAGTATTTTTAGCATATTAGCTGTTCTATGCTAACTAGGCAACAAAATGCTATAAATCACATTCATTATATGTAAACATTATAAACATTCTAAACATTATAAACGTTATAAACATTATAAATGTTATATAACCCCTCAGTGTAACGCTAGCTAGCTTACTGAATCGTGAGTTAATGCACACTACGTAACTTTAGCGAACATTTTTACTCCTTTTCTACAGACAGTTAATCAGTAATAAATCATCCAGAGACACAATAAATCACTATTTACAAATATTATTAAATAATGCATATATTTTAATAATATAAATCACACGTGTGCTATAATTCTTTCTGACTGTTAAAGAACAAAACTGTATTTTTCCTCTATAAAAGTGTGCTTGAATTTTATGATATTTAAATCTGAAAGTGTTCTAACGTTAGCGTTTCAAATCGGTTAAATTTCGAGCAGCTAGTAATGTGTTTGTAGACGCTGAACCTCTTATTAAAAGTTATTTATGATGTTTAAATGTTGTTACGTTTCCTGATGAGGAATATTTCTGTTATCGACTCGCGTGTCTGTAGCCGTCATTAAAGAAACGAATCAGTGTATACAGATAAATATGGTTTCTGTTGTTGTTGTTTTCTGTGTCGTATCTTTATTAAGAGTAGTGCAAAGATCTGTAAAGTTTTCTGTTTATTTATTTTTTGTGAAACAAAATCAGAATTAATCCTAAATATATATTCTTATTGAGGCTGCGTGAGAGTAATAATTTATATAACACCTCAATCAAACTCAGTCCAACAATTAACAATTAATAAATAACAAGTTAAATTTTATTATTATTGATTAATTATTTGTAAGAACAGTGAAATATTTTGTCTCTGACTTTAAAACCTGACACGCGTTTGCACTCTGATTGGCCGTTATTTTCTTTTTTCTAACTTTTACTGCCTGATAGTGGCGCTCTGTTTAAACCTACACATTAATCTGTAATTAATATAAGAATAACCAGATTAAATAACATTAATATTTTGTGTTAAATTTTATTTTCATTGTGTTTATGGCTGATTTTGTGATACTGTAGTTGCTATTCATAGAAATATGCCGCTTCAGGTTAGTGTTTGTGTTTATGGCGCCCTCTGGTGGCTGTGAGCGGTTTGTGCAGGCCATGGGACGTGAGTCACTACGTCATCAGTAATCCCGGAAGTAAATTCCCAATGGCGCGAACTAAGGGGTTTTGTGGATTATCAGCTATCTACAGTTTTGCTCAGATTCGCTGTCCGAGCTTCTGAACTAACCTAACTAACTCTCACACTCAACAAATATCCAAACTTTATAAATCCAAATATTTTAGCTTTGAGTCAGCGTTGTAGTCCATTCTGATGAACTACAAATCCCTCAGAGCAACGCGGTTTCGTCAGGACAAATCAGGCGCAGGCTTCTCATCCGGGTATTTTCGCTGTACACTCTGCAGGCAGCTCGCTAGCTCGGAATACTGACTTATTAGCTTTCTAATAAAAACAAACAAACTGATTTTATCTGTGTGATTATAAAGGGAAATTGTGGCTAGTTAGCGAATATTAGCTACATGCTAACGCTAGCAGAGAGCCGGTGCGTGACGTTTTACACAGTAGTTATAGCGTCAACAAAAAAATTCAAAATGGCACAAAAAAGGAAACAAAAATTTAAACGGATGCGAAAAATACATTCCTGTCCGGAAATACCTTCGAAGATGAGTAAATATTTGTTTAAATATATATTTAAAATGTCCGTAACCGAACCAAACGTGACGTCATGACGTCGGCGGAATGTTCAAGCCGGGGGATCGGTTAAACGTTTCCATGGTAACAGCAGCGACTTCTGATTGGTGGAGTTTCCTTTTGGAATTCTGGGTAATGTAGTGCTTTGTGAAGAATACGAAACTAAAACACGTCTTTTTTTAAAGAAATGAAGATGACATCACAGTGATTCATTGCCTCGTGTGGTGAATATGATCGTGTTTTAACGAAATAGTAAATAACAGAAAGTGTAGCTTGTATTAAAGCGAATAAAAATCTTTTATTTGTGGCGCTGAATGGAATGTGTAATGCTACTTCCGGAAACAGCTGTATTTGTCAGAGCAGACAGGAACTGTAGGGGATCTCTGCTGTGCGTGGAGTTGAGACTGAAGATGAAGGGTTTTAAGGTTGGACTAAGTGGAGAAACGTGTTAAATAGCGAGTTAATGAGAAGAAGAAGCTTATTTTTTATTAATATTATAATTGTTATGGTGATTTCCTGAGTGACTGATGGACACATGCAGGAGGAGGAAGTGCACTAACCCTCAGGAGTGATTATTATTATTATTATTACTGTTTCTGTTACTGGGTTTGGTTTTGGTGAGTATCCTCCTGTGTGTTTATATGTGCTTATATATGGATTGAGAAAAAAAATGTATGTCATCTTAAAAAAAAAAAAATCCCCTGCTCTCATCCTGTTCACTTTCACTTCCTGGTTTTCAGCAGCCTGCTGTCGCTTCACGCACATGAGAGGAAATCACACACCATGACCAACACTGCTGGAGGTGAGACGGCTAAAGCGGGACGTGAGGATGTCCTGGAGCGGTACGTGACCTTCTACAGCCGTGTGTGGAGCGACGGCGGCGTGAAGGTGTGTGAGGACACGCGGCTGATGGAGCAGGCCCGGCAGGCCGTGATAACCCAGAGTGAAGCGGCTCCCACGTTCACACTCCTGCCATTTTACCCCACTGTGATCGACGTCATCAGCTCCACCACCACCACCACCGGCTCCTCCACCGGCTCCTCCACCGGCTCCTCCACCAGCTCCACCAGCGTGCTCCAGCGCCTGAGTAAAGCCTTCGAGGTGCTCGAGCTCTTCTGCATCAACCTCTTCCTCTTTCCCTGGAAAAAAGAGATTAAAACACTGAAGGTGAGAGTAAAGTGTCACACACACACACACACACACACACTTCCTATTTTTGTCAGTCAGGGATCTTAAAATAAATATTATGGTTGAAACCCTCCACGTTACGCTGAATTCTCTTTACAGAAGTGAAAGTAAACATTAAGAAGTCTCTGAGCTTCTCCACGCTGCGTTTATCACAAAACACCGAAACGCAGAACAAGTAAAAACTCATCAGTTTTACACGAGGATCAAATATTTCACATTATTATTCTAAAAATAATTACGAAATTATTAATTCTGTTTTCAGACATTAGTATTCATTTATAATAAACATAAACTAATAATAAATAATAAAATATAATAAATTCAATTATTAATAATCTCATTACGGGAAATAGATCGAGTTTATAAAATTATCTGTAGATTTAGGAGTTTAGTGACATTATTTCTATCATTTTATTATTTAATTATTTATATCATTTAAAATTATAAATGTGGTTATGAAATATTATAATTTATATGAATTTATAATAAAATATTAAATATTATAATTTATAAATGTTATATTTCTTTCATGAAATAAATGCTTGAAATAAATACAATTTAAACCAGAAATTAGAACAAATAAATAAATAAATACTAGACTTTAATAGTTTTTAATAATTTTAAATATTTTTTTATAATTATTTACCAAGTTATTTTAAATTAACAAACTTACAGATATTTTTTTTAGTTAAGATATTTCAGAAAAGTATTTAAAGTGTCTGTTTTATAGCTTTTCAAAATTTCAAAACTTATTATTATTATTATTATTATTATTATAATTTTATTATATTGTGTTAAAATAATGAATATATTTGTAAATATATAATATATAAAGTGATACTGTGTGTAAAATGTAAATATCTGACAAGGAGCAAGGAAAAAAGTAATAATTAGTTTTTAATTAGACAAAAATAAACCTGTTAAACACCTCTAATGTGAAGCTCCGCCCCCGGATTTTAGGCCACGCCCCCCGGCTGAGTGTGGACTGTAAATGTTAAATGTTGGACGATGAGGCGTTTAATTTAACTGAACCTTCTTTTCTTTGCAGAAATTCACTGGTCACTTTGTTTACCACGTCAAAGCGGTTCTGCCGCCGCAGGCGACCCGGAGCGTTCTCCACCGCATCGGCTACGACTCCGAGACCGACACCGAGTATAAACTCTCCGAAAACGCCGACCCAAACCGGGCTAAAGAAATGGGCTTTGAGCTTTTTCTCGCCCGGATCGAATGCGAACATCTGATTCAGCTCACGAGCCAGACGTCTCACGCCGAGTGTCTGGAGATCATCCAGAGCCGAGGTTCTGCTGCGACTCTTCAGGAGGAACCGGAGCTCAGCAGCGCTCCCAACGGGGTTCTGGAGGAGGACGGAACACACAGAGACGACTTCCTGTTAAATCCAGAACCCAGTTTGAAACCTTTAGATCTGGAAATGAACGAGTGTCAGAACTCCGAGCGCGGATCGTTCCTGAGTGAAGATAAGTCCATCCTGGAGATGCAGAAGGATTACCCAGACCTCGCCTTCCGACAGAGGCCCATCTTCAAAAGCTCGCCTGCCAAGCTGAAGCGCTCCAGAGGAAGAGGCGCGAAGTCCGACCGTGAAGAGAGCGGCCCTCGCTCCACCACCTCACACACTGAAGCTCCAGAACCTGCTCTAGAACCTCGTTCCTCAGAAGAGCAGCAGCTGCGCGTTGGAGCCGCGTCACGCGCTCCGGGGTTAAGACACGTTGACGACGCCTCGGTGACGGACCTGGCCGAGATGATGATGGAGAAGCTGCAGGTGAAGGAGCTCCCCGGCGAGGAGCCTCTGAAGTGTCCGGTGGAGGAGACGGCGCAGTGCGAGAAGAACGAGACGATCCCGCCGATCCTCTGCAGCCCCTCGCACGAGTCCGTCTGCAGGATCGCCGGCTGCGGCAGCTGCCCCGCCTCCGACCGACTGCAACGCCACGGCATCACGGAGCCTCCGCACTCCTTCTACATCCCCAACCGCGTGAGCGCTTCTGCTCCGGCGCCCCCTGCAGAGCACGAGGAGAACATCCACCCGGGCAGCAGAGCAGGACCTGACCCCGTCCTCCACCACGCTCTGGAGATCTGAGGAACCTGTGTGTAGGTGACCATTAGCACAGATTAACTCACTTCCTTAAAACACACACACACACACACACACACACTTAATACACTGCGATGAAGTCACTCAGGTCAGAATTGTGTTTTTCTGTTTAAAACACTTTCTCTCAGTGTAAATATGATTTGGGGGCGGGGCTACATACGACCTCAGCTTGTGAAGTCACTAAATAAACTCAACAACTTTAGACCAATCACGTCTGATATGCAAATTAGCATACGATGGCATACTATGTTGATAAATAAATCTCGCCTGTTTACTCGCAGTTAACTAACCAGCTAGTTAAGTCAGCTGATGTTGTAATGTTAGGCTGTTGCATGGAGGGATGATATGTGGGCGTGTCTAATTTGCATATTCATGAATATTCTTGGCTCCTGGTATTTTTATGAGGGAAAATGTGTAGAAACGTTATTTTATGAAACAGTTTTATTCATTTCTTTAAGACGAATAAACATAAAATAATCGAGTTATTATTCTAAACAACACGTAAATCTAATATTCAGGTGAAAAACACAAATTTGTCCTGAATTTTGTCGTGAAGCGATCATAACGCAGTGTAGAGAGACACTGTGTGTGTTTCAGTACGTTAACTGCCTTAAAAATCTTAAACTAGTTGTTGAGTTGTTGAGTTATTGAGTTACCTCATTAACATCAGTGTGGGTTTGAATTAAATACACTCCTGTAAAAGTTTAAAAATGTGAAAAAAAACAACTTTTTATAGCAACTTTTATCATGTTGCTTTGGGAATTCTGCACTTATACGTTTAATGTTAAAAATGTTATACAGATTCAGCGAACTCTGAGGTGTAATTTTTGCAGATGTGGCGCTCTGGGTGTGTGAGCGAGCGATTAGTGATGTGTTCTGGGATAAATACTGATGCTGTACGATGTGTGAAGGTGTTTGTGTTTTGGGTTTTTTTTTGTTTTTAAAAAATTGTTCATCTCAGGTGAAGGACTAGCGAAGCTCTAACAGGCTTCAGATTCACATATTTCATTAACACCGATTTCCCATGATGCTGTGAGCTCAGATTTACATTCACATTTACGGTATTTGGCCGACGCCGTTATCCAGAGCGACTTACAAACGTGCTTTAAAGTCTATCAATAAATACGTCCAGATTCTGGCTCGCTAGGAGAGCTAGTTTTATTTGAGATTGGTGACCCGGTTGAGCTCAGTATTCCTCCGCACTTGTAGCTGATGATTCTAGCCGGTGAGGTCACGACTGGGAAAATCTGATCACACTTCATTTATTTTAGTTTTTGTTTATTTTTTGCACTTTGCCTTACTTTATCCTCTTTTTCTTTTCATCACAGCTATCGTCAGATTATAGTTTTTCCTTTCCTACCTGTATAGAAGTAAATTCTAGTTGTAAATTGTATTTTTAAGTCAGGGACAGTCGTGAAAAGCATTTCACTGCACGTCGTACTGTGTATGGTTGTGTATGTGACCAATAAAATTTGAATTTGATTTGAATTTGAACTCTAATGAACTCCTTTTCACAGTAAAATGAGGTAAGCGACTCTGTGACCTGTTACATCAGGGGTGTCAAACACACGACCCGCGGGCCAGGACCGGCCCGATAGTGATTCTTGATTCAAAATCATGTTGTGGACCGTAACTGAATCGAAAGCGCTGGTCTCTGTTATTCCACTAGGGGGCGAAATAAAGCGATAATCTCAGAGTGATAATCTCAGAGTGATAATCTCAGCTACTGATAAAATGATGTAATTCTTCATTAGCAAGCTAAACGTTTAGAGGTTTCACAGCGATGGGGGTGAATACTTATGCAATCAAACTTTTACATTTTTTATTTGTGAATAATTGTAACTGTTGAATTTACCCTCATTTCAATATTATGGAATAATTAGTGTAGATTAACAACATAAAATCCCACTTCAATTCAGTTTTATTTGTATAGCGCTTTTAACAGTGGACGTCGTCACAAAGCAGCTTTACAGAAATAAATACATTCAGGATATAAATTTTAAATTTATAAATTTATCCCTAATGAGAAGCCAGAGGTGACGGTGGTGAGGAAAAACTCCGTGAGATGACATGAGGAAGGAACCTTGAGAGGAACCAGACTCTCATCTCATCTCTAGAATCCATCTTAATTTTTTTGTTTTTATTTTGTTGTAATTTTTTTTATTTTCATGTGTGCCATTTTAAAAGATAAAAGTCCTACAACTGCAGGTGCTCAGTGTGAGGCTTGGTGGTGTTGTGGTAAAAGCCTTGCCGCTGAAGTCGAAGCTTGCTGGTTTGAGTCTGGTGATGTCTGTATGCTGAGAGGGAGGAGTCAGTGGAGTGGGTGGAGTTAGTAGGGAAGGGTGGTGCTGCTGAATTACAGGAAAAGTGAAGGTGATAGTTTTTACAGACTTCCCTAAATATGCAAAACTAAGTCCACACTCTCTCTTCAAGCTCCATAACCCCTTATTCCTCACACACTGACCCTGGGGGGGCAGCTGCCCGGTTTTTACCCCCCCAGTTCACACCCATCCGGCACCTTCCACTGATTCCTGAACTGTCTACGCTCACATCCTGGAGTCCTGGCTGGGTTTCGAACCAGCGACCTCTCAACCCAGAGGTGAAGCTCATCCACATGAGCCACAGGATCCCACACTTACATGCTCTTTTATAGAACTTTTCACTGTGGTGTGATTAACGCTGCCCTAAAGATAAATCACACACAGGGACTCAAACCAGAGACGTCACACGCCAGAGAGCACGACACTAACCACTACACCACTGCAAGACAGGAAGTGATGCTGCAGGACAGGAAGTGATGCTGCTTACTGGAGTTTTGTCTCGATAAATGGATCCAAGAGCAACAACTTTATAACGTTTAGTGGACGAGGATCAGTGTTCATCACTTCTCATCGCTTCCATGTAGATTCTCTCAGTAACAGGAGTGTCGCTATGAGCGCACCATGAACCAACACACACACACACACACACACACACACACGGAGCGGTTGGAGTGCTGTACCTGTGTGCTTTCTGTGTAAGATTGTTTCACACTTTCACACTTTCAGCTTGTCTCAGTTTTTCCAGGCACGAGGAGGTGCATATTTATAGATCTTTGTTAGTTAGCAGTAATAATTATTTCATGCGCAGTTCTCAGTTGGGCTTTGACCCAACAAACACGACTCTACCTGCAGGAGCTGCAAGTCTAATCACAGCACCACTGGAGGACGCAGGAGGAGGTTGTATAACACACATCTGACCTGATAAATGACTCAGAAGAAGAGTTTGTGGTGTATAAGTAGCTGATTTTATAGAGTTGCAGTAACTAAAACATCTTCAGTTCTCATCTTTCTCTCTTTATCTCCTCTCTGGTCGAATCCCAGACTCAGGCTTTTATTACACGTTTAGCAGAAGGGAACTGGGTTAGATGGCAGTGAGGTAAGAGAATCAACATGAGGGTAGATTCCAGGAGAAAAGCATTCTGGGTAAATGATGGAATTTTAAATCTATAAACACGAGGAGTCTTTATAAGTCAGAGCAATTATTAAGCCATGATAATAAACACAACACTTTACATTCATAACCTCCTAAACCTTCACATCAGCAGGCTGTGGGTCATTACCCAGAATCCCCCATTCCTGTATCCAACACATTGTGTGTTTCCACTCAGACCTTCAGCATGCATATCCTCACGTCCCAGCTGGAGTGTGAACCAGTGACCTCCTGCCTCAGAGGAGAAGCTCATCCCCTACTGCGCTGTTAGTCTCAGATTGTGAGACACAAGAGACGTGACTGTAAAGCGAAAATCTGGTGTGATGAAGAGCTTTAATCCAAATAACGCTCAAAGTTCAATTCAGTTTTATTCTTTTTTCATTTGTTACGCTAACTAATGTAGCTCACTAATGCACTTCATTTTAAACTCGACTCACAAATATTATAAAAAAAAAACAAGTCTAGTAGTCTTACTGCATGAACACACACACACACACACACACACACACGCTGCTGTTTAAACCAGGAAACAGAGATCAAGAGATAAAATCATGACGTCCCTGACTGATGAATAAAGAACACATGATCACTATTATACAGTGTCCTTTATATTTATAAATGAATGTGTTCATGTGGTTTGTAGGTGATATGTGTGTTTGTAGTGTGTTCATTGCGTTACCTGAAATGAGTTTGACACCCCTGTGTTTAAACGTGTGTACAGGACAGCTGTTGTGTGTGTGTGTGTGTGTGTGTGTGTTAATGTTTCTGTGCCTTACTGATGTTGAATCAATGCGTAATTTGCACTTGTGTCTTGTTTAATGGGAGATTTAATGTAAAATGTTTTCCTGTAAATGTGTTTATCATGTACCAATAATCAGTTACAGAATGTAATAAATGTAATAATATTGTGATAAAATATCCGGTACTGGTTGCAGTCTGAGTATCAGCACATGGCTGGTTGCTTAGGTTAGTAATGATATTAGTATATTAGTCTCTAAAGAGTTTTGTTTGTTTTTACAAAGTGTATAATCAGGTAAACAAAGCATCAGCTGTTCATCTGTTTCTCACTGGTTTATTAAAATTACAGTGTAAACAATACGACAGTAAAAAGTACAGAGAGTCTCCGTTGGTCCTCCAATCACACGTGCCACTTCCTTAATGAGAATTTCAGGGTTTTGTACGCTTCAAACAAATAAAAATAAACTTTACAAAAACTGGTCTTGTGTTCGGTGTTTTAACTTTACGAAACAGGATGAAGGTCTGATCTGTGGAATGTGATTTAAACAGCAAGATAAATATGAATGATATACCAATTAATATGCAAATGAGGAAAATAAATAATAATAATATATAAGAAATAACAAATAAACTTCATTAGAAAGTGGTCCTCTACACACACCTGAGCCTGAGATTACACTGTGTGTGTGTGTGTGTGTGTGTGTGTGTGTGTGTGTGTGCGTTACAGACTAGCAGCTGGGAAAAATATAAATCAATAAAAAATGACTCACTGAATCGACTCACTGAATCAAATCATCTTAACTTACAAAAATTGATTTTGAATCATGAATCAAATTGATTCACTGTCAGTTCAAAGATTCATAATTATCCCTAATTACTATCACTGATATTTATTTATTTTTTACATTATTATTTAACCCTTATGAAGTATTGTTTAACACTTACCCCAATACACACACACACACACACACTTAATGAAGTTAAAACAGGGCAGGAAACACACTCGGCTGGATTGAACACTGCCTCTGGAACAAAACGTTTCTCTTTATGAAGCTCGAGGCACGGTGAAGATCTTCTCTCTGTTCTCCTCGTACTGATGGAGCATCTTCTGAAGATCATGATCAGCTGGGATCACCTACACACACACACACACACACACACACACACACGGTCTCCATCACACAAGTCTGGTTCTATAATAGTGTCTTTCTTTCTTTCTTTCTTTCTTTCTTTCTGTTAAATCTCTGTGAGAGTTTAAAGATATTTTTTCAATGCAAATTTTATTTAAATTTGAAGGTGAGACATTCCAGGATAAAATCTCAACTTTTAATTGACCTGAATTCATGAAATTTGACAGTTTAGAAGAATATTGCAGAGGAATTTCTCAAAATGGTAAGAAGTATTGGATTTATGTCAGAGTCTGTAATAAAAAATTAAAAATAATTCTAATATTTCCTGAATTAAATATGCTATATGCTAAATATGCACATTTATTTAGATTTTTGCGAAAGCAAAAAAATACAAAAAAAAAATACTTGTCAAGGTTTTGACAAACATTAACTTTAATATCTGATTTTTTTTTTTTTTTTGTTATTAATGATGTAATAAATCTAAAGAAGTGTATTTACCAGAACAGGAGCAGGAACTTTAAATGAGGTGTGATTTATCAGCCAGTCTTCATACAGATGATGAAGAGCTTGCAGGTACTCCTGAACACACACACACACACACACACACACACACACACACACACACACACACACACACACACAGATGATTAAATATCAGCATCACACTGCAGATGTGATGAACTTCACACACACTTTACAGGTAAATAAAATCAACAATAAAGTCAGATTAACAAATAATAAACATTCAGAGGGGAATAACGCGTTTTTCAGTCGTACCAGTGGAATGACTTTTTCTTCTTCTCTGCATCTCTGCTTCAGACGATCAAAACACTTCTGAGGCGACGTCTGCAGGTAAACTGGAGCACACAGAACATGGAGAACATGGAGAACAAACAGAACACGGAGAACACACAGAACACACAGAACACGGAGAACATGGAGAACAAACAGAACACGGAGAACATGGAGAACATGGAGAACAAACAGAACACGGAGAACATGGAGAACACACAGAACACACAGAACACGGAGAACACGGAGAACATGGAGAACACACAGAACACGGAGAACATGGAGAACATGGAGAACATGGAGAACACAGAACACAGTGAGTCAGTCTGAAAGACAGTTTCATTAACAAAAGTGTAAATGTAAATTTCTGACTGGCTCAGAAGTAACTATTTTTCTTTCTTTCTTTCAATAAAACAGCACAAACTCTTCAGATGGCCGGCTTTTACATAACCAAAACAGTAGCTCCATTTTAATCACTTATTGTCTCTTTGGATGAATCACATTCACAGAAATGTATGTAATGCTAACTCCTGTGCCGCTAACGATGCTGATTAGCAAACACCGGTAGTGAGAGTCATCTGAAAAACTCATGAGAGTTCATTAAAAGAAGAGCAGGCCAGTGAAGGTACTGTGAATCGTTCTCACACGGAGAATTACACGCGTTTATGGAGTTATAACTCAGCTATCAAGCAGCTCCATGACCTCATGGCCAAAACGCTAACACCATCACCAGCTAATGGACCCCCGCTAGCCACCGCAGATTCCGGGGGCGTGGCTTTGCGTGCTCGAGCGGGAATGAGAATTAATACAGTGTTGTTGTACTTCATCTACTTCACCACTGGAGGTCTGGTCCTGACTACTGCACCTTTAAGCATTAACTCACCAATCAGATCTACAGGAATGGAGATGTTACTGATGATCCACTCGAACCACTCGCTCAGGACGGCGTAATCCACCTCGGGCATCTTCCCACTGTTCATATAACAAACACACACACACACACACATTTGTGCACACTATCCCAAAACTATCCACTAACACACACCAGTATAATCAGTGTAAGTGACTCAATATCAGCTACAGTGATTCATTCTGATTATTATGTTTAATATTAATATTAATTCATTAATTCAGATCATTTAGGAACCAAATAAATTTATTTTCTTTCACATATTCATTCAAATATATAAAACTGTAAAATAAAACATGGCTGTTTACTCTCATTAAATCAACGTTAATCTTTTAAATGATAAATACAAATATACATAACTGTACAATAAATAACTAATTAAATAAACAGACACAGAGAAATACATGCATGCAATAAACAGATATATAAATAAAATAAAGAAAAAGAAATATAAAGACAGAAGGAAAGATTGTTTTTATTGATTATATTCCGTATGCTGTATATATATATGTATATGTTATATTCCTGTAGCTTTGGTTCTGATGTACAGCACTTTGGCCAAAAGCGAGTTGTTTGAAATGTGCTTCTTACTTATTCACCTTTTATACAGATTTTCCACAAATATGTACTTTGCGCTGTATATCGATCTCTCCATCATCCTGACCGGCGCTGCCTGTGCAGAAAAAATATAAATATTAATAAATATTAATAAATATTATCAGCACAGTTATAACAGCATCAGCTAGACACAGTCACACACTGTACTGAGGGAATAAACGGATATTTCAGTGCATTAAAGATGATAACAGGGATGAAGCGTACGATTTGGGACAGGTGATGGTCGAGGACAGTGAGCTGAACGTAGGTCTGCAGTGTGAGACCCCACCTCGCCGGGTCTTCGTACATCAGCGCCTGCAGGAGACCAGACACATCATCATCATCATCATCATCATCACTATCATCATCATCATCATCAATATCATCATCACTATCATCATCATCACTATCATCATCATCATCATCAATATCATCATCATCACCATCAATATCATCATCATCATCACCATCAATATCATCATCACTATCATCATCATCATCATCAATATCATCATCATCACCATCAATATCATCATCATCATCACCATCAATATCATCATCATCATCATCACTATCATCATCATCAACATCATCATCATCACCATCATCATTATCATCAATATCATCATCATCACTATCATCAATATCATCACCATCATTACCATCAATGTCATCATCATCATCATCATCATCAACATCATCAACATCATCAACATCATCAACATCACCTGTCTGGATGTTCCAGTAGGAGCATAAACAAGCTCCAGTTGTCCAGAATGCAGCAGTAAGAATCGTTACTAGAATCAGAAGATCACATCACCCCTATCTTATCCACACTGCATTGGCTCCCAATCAAATTTCGTATTGATTATAAAATACTACTATTGACCTATAAAGCACTAAATGGTCTAAAAGGTGCAGGCTACTTGTTGGTACCTCGAATAATGCGGGCTACAGCTGGGGTAGAGCTTTCTCTTATAAAGCCCCACAGTTATGGAACAGCCTTCCACTTAGTGTTCGGGGCTCAGACACAGTCTCAGTGTTTAAGTCTCGGCTGAAAACATATTTGTTTAGTCAAGCCTTTAGTGAATAGTTTTCTTAGGTACAGGGGCAGGTCTGGAGGGTTTCACAGGCATAGAGTGTTGTGGTGAACTGGGATGTTTGGATGCTGTCGCCCCCCCACTCTCACACGTTCACTCAGGTGTGTTGATGGTGGAGAGGCTGGAGCTTTATATCCCAGGACTCCCTCATGTCTGTGTTAGCTTCTGGCTCTCCCTTTTAGTTATGCTGTCATAGCTAGTCTTGCCGGAGTCCCTGCTTGCTCTCTGCATGCAAAGTACATTGTCCTTAACAAAAGCCAGTGATCCTGACCCCTTCTGCTCTCTGGACCTGCCTGATCCATCCTGATGCCCTACTTCTGGTTGGAGTTCTCATCGGTTGAGTTCGCTCGCTGCTGCCGGGGCCCCATATGGACGGCCTAAAGATCAGTGGGATTGCTGGGGATGGTGCCGCTTGGGAGCCGTGAAGATGGCTTGGGAATCTCATATGGACAGTTGTACTGAGGTGGCTTTGGGGCTGCAGTTGCCGAGAGCAGTTTTGCACTCAGGGCTCCATCAGTGAACAGTGGATAGGTTCAACAAACCGGGTTTCATGTAAAACTGTGATGAATTTCCTGGTTACACAACTGCACTATTTGTCCATGTAGCACACAGTTACAGAAGGGAATGATTTATAATCGCACTATCGGGTGTCACCCAGATGAGGATGGGTCCCTTTTAAGTCTGGTTCCTCTCAAGGTTTCTTCCTCATATCATCTCAGGGAGTTTTTCCTCACCACCGTCACCTCTGACTTCTCATTAGGGATAAACTGAATTGAATTGATTCATCATTATCACCATCATCATCATCATCATCATCATGAATATCATCATCATCACCATCATCACCATCATCACACACTTTACTCATTTAATTTACTCTAAATCTGAAATAAATTCGGCTCCTAACACACAGGAACAGCGCTGGCTGGAGAGTCATTCTAACTATAATCTAACAACTAGCACAGGATAACTAGCTGCTATTATTAATAATTACATAAAAATTAGATTTATTTTTCAGCATTTACTCTAACATTTACCCTGCTCTGGGAGATTTAGAGTTAAAACACTGTAAGCCATGCAGAATGTCCACAACATCAGATACGAATAAAAATACAAATACTTCCTGAAACTGACAAATTGAGAAGCTCTATATATTTGAACGCTGCAGCGGTAAGAAATATCTCCAACTGAACATCGGTAAGTTCCTCATATTCACACAATCTAACAGAGAGACAAAAAGTTCTCGACGTCATGCGGCGCTTTTCTGAAATATGCCAGATGTAAGATTAAAACGCTTCATCAATATGCTTCAGGACTGAGCAGCTGCGTAACTGAGCTACTGTTCTACATTAATATTATAATCATAACGCCGTGTTTTCCATCTTTACTCCTGAGAAACTCTCACACTTCTACATTTCACCTGCAGACTCCTCCATTACACAGCCTGCGTGATCACTACTGTTCCGCTTCCCCAGTCATCATCCATTATATTTCATACACCAAACAGAATCATTAATCATTCATTTTTAATTATTAATTATTACTGGTTAATTATTCATATCTCACCAGGGGATTGTGTCCTCGAACGTTTCTCCATTTGGAAACCGGCTCCGTCAGAACCTGGGAGAGTTTATCAGAGAGATTTACACATTTCACATTTACACCAAACACACAAACTACCCCAACACCTCTCTCACCCCCGACCCCTCCCCTCTCTCACCCCCGACCCCTCCCCTCTCTCTCACCCCCGACCCCTCCCCTCTCTCACCCCCGACCCCTCCCCTCTCTCACCCCCGACCCCTCCCCTCTCTCTCACCCTCGACCCCTCCCCTCTCACCCCCGACCCCTCCCCTCTCTCACCCCCGACCCCTCCCCTCTCTCACCCTCGACCCCTCCCCTCTCTCACCCCCGACCCCTCCCCTCTCTCACCCCCGACCCCTCCCCTCTCTCTCACCCCGACCCCTCCCCTCTCTCACCCCCGACCACTCCCCTCTCTCTCACCCCGACCCCTCCCCTCTCTCACCCCCCGACCACTCCCCTCTCTCTCACCCCGACCCCTCCCCTCTCTCTCACCCTCGACCCCTCCCCTCTCTCACCCCCGACCACTCCCCTCTCTCTCACCCTCGACCACTCCCCTCTCTCACCCCTGACCCCTCCCCTCTCTCACCCCCGACCCCTCCCCTCTCTCTCACCCTCGACCCCTCCCCTCTCTCACCCCCGACCACTCCCCTCTCTCTCACCCTCGACCACTCCCCTCTCTCACCCCTGACCCCTCCCCTCTCTCACCCCCGACCCCTCCCCTCTCTCACCCCCGACCCCTCCCCTCTCTCACCCCCCGACCCCTCCCCTCTCTCACCCCCGACCCCTCCTCTCTCTCACCCTCGACCCCTCCCCTCTCTCACCCCCCGACCCCTCCCCTCTCTCACCTCCAACCCCTCCCCTCTCTCACCCCCGACCCCTCCCCTCTCTCACCCTCGACCCCTCCCCTCTCTCACCCCCGACCCCTCCCCTCTCTCTCACCCTCGACCCCTCCCCTCTCTCACCCCCCGACCCCTCCCCTCTCTCACCTCCAACCCCTCCCCTCTCTCACATCCTTGACCCCTCCCCTCTCTCACCCCTGACCCCTCCCCTCTCTCACTCTCGACCCCTCCCCTCTCTCACACCCTCGACCCCTCCCCTCTCTCACCCCTGACCCCTCCCCTCTCTCACTCTCGACCCCTCCCCTCTCTCTCACCCCCTGACCCCTCCCCTCTCTCTCACCCTCGACCCCTCCCCTCTCTCTCACCCCCCCCGAACCCCATATCCATAAACTAGAAACACATCAACAAGGTGACATTTCGAACATGGGTTTAAGTTCACTGTTAAAATCTGACTTTGGCTCAAATAACACAGAGGCGTGAAGGCGTTTCACACTGGAGGTGCTGGACTTTAATTTATACAGACGTACATATTCAGCACCAGCAGCTCATGAGTTCTGGTCTGAACTGGTGGAACCTGAATCCCTGCATGTCTTCAGTACTTTCATTTCTCGTTTGTGGTTTTATGGTTGTGATTTGCGTAGTCATGACCTGATACTGTACCTAGCTGACTTTAACTTTGTGTGACTGAACATCAGCTACAAACACCGACGTCATGTGACAGGTTAACATCGATTTAAAAATATATAAATAACACATAAAATATACTATAAAATACTGACACACAAACTCAGAACTACTCAAAATACTCCACTCTGTTTATTACTTAATGTTTTTATTTATATATTGTTATTATTAATATTATTATTTCAGCAGCTGCACCGCTGCTTCCCACGTCAGTGCAGGAATCTGATATTGTCTAATAAGGTCTTAGCAGCATGATGGCTGGCAGCTGACCTGCTGAAAACACGGCGCTGTGACACTGTTACTGTTTCAGCCACTCAGGAGGTGTGTGAGAACTTCACATCTTTCTACTTAGGAGAGCAACCTTTCCAACCTGCCACGCCCACATCACCTGAAGTGCCTTTCTGACACTCCGAACAAGTCAGAAGCCTGTTTTCACACCCGATTTATTGTTTTTGCTTTTCCTCATACTGCATCTCTCCTGTCTGCACTCTCACTTTCACTGCTGTTCTCCTGCACCTTCTTCTTGACCTCAGACAGCAGCACACACCCAGGTAAGGTGTGGCAGGAGAAGTAAAGTGAAACAGGTGAGGTAAGGTGAGACAGGTGAGGTAAGGTGATGCAGGTGAGGTAAAGTGAGACAGGTGAAGGTGATGCAGGTGAGGTAAAGTGAGACAGGTGAGGTAAAGTGAGACAGGTGAGGTAAAGTGAGACAGGTGAAGGTGGTACAGGTGAGGTAAAGTGAGACAGGTGAGGTAAAGTGAGACAGGTGAGGTAAAGTGAGACAGGTGAGGTAAGGTGGTACAGGTGAGGTAAAGTGAGACAGGTGAGGTAGGTTGAGTTATTTCTACACGACTTCTTCACCTGCTCTGAGAGTCAGTTCAGTGTTTCTTACCTCGATGTTGCTGGTTTTGCTGAAATACTCCAGACACGTCGTCTTTCCACTCGCGATGTTTCCCTCGATGCAAATCTGAAAAAACAAAATAAAATAATCAGCTTTCTCTCCCTTCAGGAACAGATTGAATCACCGTGCAGCAGAAACATGAATCCAGTTTCAGGCTGCTGAGAGTGAACGGAGACTGCGTTATGTCTAACGTCACCAGCAGGTCGTATTTAAGCTTATAAAAGCTCACAGTGAGGACGTTTTCACGCTGAATTACTCGAGTCTGCATGAAGGACCGACTCTGAGTCAGTCTGTGAGTTACATCGTTAACGTAGGAGAGTTTCTTCAGACTAGACGGGGGTGAGTTCATAACATTATCATTACGGTGTTATTAACTGTGTATTAATACATTAGTGGATGAAGGGATTCATACAGCAGTGAACCTGCAGGACTGAGCTCGCTAATTAAATAATAATACTGCAGTTATTTTGCCTGTTTCTGGGTTTAACGATAATCTGCTACATCTGAGGATGAAAATGTGAAATAAATCTTTACTTTCGCCTCAGAGTTCTTCATCCTGCTGAATTCACACATTTACACCTGCTGTGCTGTGACTATAAGGAGACTATTACAGATTTTTCTCATTTGAATGATGATGATGATGATTATGTGATGATGATGTGATGATAATGATGATGATGATGATGTGATGATAATGTAATGATGATGATGATGATGATGATGATGTGATGATGATGATGATAATGATGTGATGATGTGATGATGATGATGATGATGATAGTAATGATGATTATGTGATGATGATGATGTGATGATGACGATGATGATGTGATGATGATGATGATAATGTGATGATAATGTAATGATGATGATGATGATGATGATAATGATGTGATGATGATTATGTGATGATGATGTGATGATGATCATGATGATAATGTGATGATAATGTAATGATGATGATGATGATGATGATGATGAGATGATGATGATGATAGTGATGATAGTGATGATGATGATAATGTGATGATAATGTAATGATGATGATGATGATGATGATGAGATGATGATGATGATAGTGATGATGATTATGTGATGATGATTATGTGATGATGATGATGTGATGATGATGATGATGATGGTGATGATGATGATGATGATGATGATGATGATGATGTGATGATAATGTAATGATGATGATGATGATGATGAGATGATGATGATGATAGTGATGATAGTGATGATGATGATAATGTGATGATAATGTAATGATGATGATGATGATGATGATGATAGTGATGATGATTATGTGATGATGATTATGTGATGATGATGATGTGATGATGATGATGATGATGTGATGATGATGATGATGATGATGGTGATGATGATGATGATGATGATGATGATGATGATGATGATAATGTGATGATAATGTAATGATGATGATGATGATGATGATGATGATGATAATGATGTGATGATGATTATGTGATGATGATGTGATGATGATCATGATGATAATGTGATGATAATGTAATGATGATGATGATGATAGTGATGATGATAGTGATGATGATGATAATGTGATGATGATGATAATGTGATGATAATGTAATGATGATGATGATGATGATGATGATGAGATGATGATGATGATAGTGATGATGATTATGTGATGATGATTATGTGATGATGATGATGTGATGATGATGATGATGATGGTGATGATGATGATGATGATGATGAGATGATGATGATGATAGTGATGATGATGATAGTGATGATGATGCCTGAACATGTCTGTCAGGATTTTGTGAAAAAGGAAGACATCTGGTGCAGAAACTCTCCACTTCCTGTAATCTGATATTGTATGCAAATATTTGCAAATGAGATGCCTGTGAATATACAAGAAGGAAGTCACATGACCAGCAGAGCCGCTGATGCATTCACCTGAGAGGTGAGCTGTAAAACTGCCTCAGGTTCAGGACAGCACCCTGAATTACTCTAAATGAAGTTAATGAGTTAAAATGTGTGAGCAGTCAGGTTTGTAAGATGAACTCACCACTGGTTTCCTGTCCTCACCATTACGGACCAGTTTTCCTTGAGAAGAAGACAACATAATGAAACAAGCTGAACTCAGATCAGCTGCAGATCTACGGCAGAAGTGAGAGGATTCGAGAAGAAAACAAGCGTAAAGCACAAACACCACACCTCAGACCAGGCAGGAGAGAAACCAGGTGAATAAAACAGCAGAAGAACCCTAACCCTAGGGGTTATACAGCGCAGAGAGAACGAAGGACGTGTGTCCATAACAGCAACACAAAGACAACAAAGACTTCATTTAAAACACACGCACACACACGCGCACACACACACACACACACACACACACAGGACACCTCAGTAAACACACACACTTACAGTAACACACTGATGTGTGAAGCTTCTAATACAGCAATATTTACTGCATTCTGTTAGAATGTTTTTCACATATTAATGGAAATGACACAGTTTTAAATGTAAATATGAAATTTCTTTTGATTTATTTTTAATCAATGAGACTGAATTTAAGATTCAAAAGTGCTTTATTTAATCACTAAAATATTTTAGGACACAAAAAAACAATGAGTAATCAAATCAATAATCCCAAAAACCATCAAATAAAATAATTACAATATCAGTATATGTTAATATTTAATCTATTCATATTAATACACATTAATACACACACATATACACACAGGACGTTAAACAATATTAGTACAAGAATTGTATAAATAAACAATTAAAATAATAATAACTGCACAGTTAATGCAGAAGAACAGAAGAGAGGAAAATGAGGGTTAAAGCTGTAAAGCTGAATATGAGCTCATAATAATAATAATAATAATAATAATAATAATAATAATAATAATAACAGAGCTGTAATTAACAGATTTATTAAACAACCCTTCACATGACAGCCAGTCTTAACAAAGTGCATTAGTTTTAATAAATTTCTATAATTTTATTTTAATAATAATAATAATAATAATAATAATAATCCTCACCTGTCCTGAGCTGGCTGTTGATGTGAAACCCGCGGCTCAGACTCTGATTTCTCGCAGCAGGATTTCGGAATAAAGTTTTAAACACATTCACGGATGTAGATTTGAACCAAAAAGGACAAAAAGTGGCACCGAACCTGTTCATCATCTCTCTGCGTTACAGCACACACACACTGCATGGCAGCGGTTAAAGGGAATTCACGTAACCCGACACTTCCGGGTTGTGCGACGCGTAACATATGGCGTAACAACGTCGCACGTATAAACGTCATACGTACGCGACAACAAGTAAAATGTCCGGAATATCTCAGAGACATACAGAGTTTTACCTCAATATGTTATAAACTTTTAAACAAATGAAAAGTTTAAAATTATGCACATTAAATAATATTATTTAATTATTTAATATTTCACGTCCTTTATAAGCCTTTTTTTTGTATGATATTTTCTGAAATAAAATTAAAACCTAATTTGGGTTTTGAGGTTTAAAATGTAAAATGTTTCAGCTTGTGAAGGTGAAAATTGTCCAGTATACAAATGAAATTATGTAAATCTTCCCAGGGTCACTGATGTATCGTGCATATGAACAGATTTAGCCATCTAACGCTCAAATAACGTTTATCTAACGCACATCTAACGCTCGTGTAATGTTCCTTTAACGTTCAGCTAATGCTCACAGAGCGACGTTTCTGTGACAGTGACGCAGTCATGAGGTTAATAGATAGAACTAATTTCATATTCTGGTTAGATGATTGCTTAACAGTTCCTTTTTTTGTCCTCAGTGAGAGGAAGTCTACACACACACACACACACACACACACACACACACACACACGTACACACACACTTTAACTGCTATAACATAAGCATAAACAGAACTATGGAAGGTTTGTGTTATGGAGGAATTTCCTGTTATCTATATCAATATCATTTGTTAATCAGTATTATATCAATCAGTATCTATGCAACAGTATTGAAAAGTGACCTTAAATCACCTCATGGATTAACTTTTAGAGCTTCATTTATACACTACACTGAACCATTTCTAGTACATTTAGAAGGGTGACTCTAGGCCTGTGGTCCTGCAGGGATGTTTCTGTGAGAACGGACTGGTGTGACCCTGTAGATGGAGTTTTTTTAAAGTGAAGCCTAATGTTGTTTTTGAAACATAAACTGACTGAACTCTCGCCGCGGTTAAAACTGAGATAAGGGGACAGTGAAATAATTGTTACGAGAGGCAGGTGTGTGATTAAAAGATAAAAGAGAAAACTCCATCCAGTGAGATTATTGTTTTAGAATTGTATAAAAGCATGAGCCATGACTATGTAAATCAGATGCTCTGCAGACCATCTCGGCTTTGTTGTTTGATTCAATAAATTCTATAGATTTTGACTTTGTAACTTATTTTTCTTATTCTGATTTGCAGAAGTATTTGCCACGACAGTGTCAGAGTGTGTGCATTTTTATAGACGTGTAACATACTAATGCTCGCTGAAAGACACTTCCACAGAAATCCAGCTTTTTGTCTTCATTTTGTTTTGGAGTGAATTTAAGAGCCATGATTACTGTTTTAAATCTGATTTAATCTCATGTGCAGCAACTGTTTTACAACATGTCATCCAAAGACAAAATCATCAGCTGCCTTTTTCGCATTGTGACGTTTCCGTCCGTGCCTCATTTCCTGTTTCTAGTTGATGAAACTTCAGAAATTACAGAAGCAGAAGCATGTTAGAAATGTGAATAGATTTATACACGCAATCATTTTTGCAGGTTTAGTCCAAGTATTGTCACAGTGTCTTTAGGTTTGTGCAGATTTTTTATCTCTTTGTGAAGCGCAAGCGTCCTCACAAGTGGTCATGATGAAATATGTGTGAGTGTGTGTGTGTGTGTGAGTGTGTGTGTGTGTGTGTGTGTGTGTGCATGTGTGAGTATTGTGTGGGTATTGCAGAGACATTATTTCTTCACACTCTCACATCAGAAGCATGTCAAAACTGCAGCTGTGATGTTTCATACTGAAGCTGTTTCCTGTAACACAGAGAAACTTTATTTTCTGCTCAGGAAGTCACACTGTGTGAGTGTGAGTGTGTGAGTGTGAGAGAGAGAGAGAGAGAGAGAGGGAGAGGGAGAGAGACGAGATGGCGGAAAAGCAGAGCGTGCTGTTCAGCTTCGTGGAGGTCGATGTGGCGTTCCTCAAGTCCAAACGAGGTTTACTGAAAATCGCAGAACTGGTGAGAAGTTCTTTACTTTACACACATCACACCATCTCTGTGACATCAGACTACAAAATATCTTTGTTTACATCATGGGTGGGGAGGGGTGGGGAATCAGATTTAGCATAAATCTGCATGTATGCATTTGTATTAATAAAGCAATAATAATGTGTTAATAATAATAATAATAATAATAATAATAATAATAATAATAATAATGAAACACCTGTGTCCAAGAGAAACAAGAATAAATGTACGACTTAAACTTGATTATTTTCCTCTAACAGCACGTCCCCAAGTGTTTTATTCCTCTTATGTGACATCAATTTACCAACAATTACAATTTTTTTTGTTTAGACCTCATACATTTATCCGTTTATAGTTACATTTAATGTTATGGAATGGTGGCGAGAGAAACAGTCGTTCCCTCACCAGCCTCTTTTTTCTCTCTTTTGAAGTTAATAAGATAAATATTGTACGCAGCTTGTTACGCATGTTACTGAGAAACCGCAAAGAAGCGTAAACTCCTCTGTCCTGAAGATATCAGGAAACTTACAGTTACAGCTTTACCTCTGACTGTTACAAAGCGCTGACACTGGAGACTCCTTCCATAAACGTTACATAAACACGAGTCCCTGTGAATGAGCTGTTGCTATAGAAACGATAACTTATTAGAACGAGTGCATTAATATAAACCTGTGATTTGTAGCTGCACTACTGTCAGAGCTGCTGTTATAGGAAGAACATTTAAATAAAATCAGCGTGTTATCTATAATGACTGATTGGATGTGTGTTGAATGTTCACGGGAAACTGCAGTGTGGTTTTTATCTCACTATCGCTTCCTCAGGTGGTGCTGTTCGTGGCATTTGTGTGTTTCACTGTGGCTTCGCGGCCGCCCTACATCTCAGCCACCTGTGTGGAGTTCATCCTCACGCTCGCTCTGCTCATCCTCTACCTGCTGAAACTCCACAAATCCCTCAGCTTCTTCTTCTGGCCTCTGATAGTGAGCAAGTCACAGCTGCGTCCTGAACACTAGCAGAGTTTTATTAGGATTCGTGCTGAACACTAGATCATGTGCTCTGTGTGTTTAGGACACAACTTTAAAACTGAGACTGATAATGTTACTGATGTTCTAGTAAGAACACGAAGTAGATGTAAATCCGAGGGTTTGGGACGGAGCCTGTGTTTCTAAACTCATCCAAAAACATAGATGATACATTTCAGTGTCTTGATCAGTCAGAATAATAATTATTTGTTTATTTTGTTCACAGGACGTCTTTAACTCCTTCTTCGCTGCGATCTTCTTGTGTATTATCAGCCTGGTGGCCGTGTCCACCTTCACTACCAAGGGCACTTTAGTGGGAGGGGTGAGTATCCGAATTTATTCAGACTGCAGATCTGATGATACGCTGTGATATGGAAATCATTAGTGTTACACTTCTACAGATATAACTTCATTAAAAAAATAATAATACATTTTTAAGTTAATGCAATTTATTTAAACATTTATAGGTAAAAAAAAAAAAAAAACAACAAAGTACAAAAATGTGGAAGTGACAGTTTTGGAGGTTTTTGTTTTGTTTTGTTTTGTTTAATATTTTTGTAAAAAAGTTCAATTAAAATGAACGAATCTCCTCAAGATGATACCTGAGTAAAAGTTAAATGGTTTATAAATGTATTTAACTCTTTAAAAGTGAATATTGAACTGAAATTAGAAATCAGGATTTTTTTTTCACGCTTCAATTTGGTAACAAATTTCAGAAATTAATTTGTATGAAAAGATGTAAAGGTTAAGGGTGGAGTTGTGGGCGTGGTTATAGGAGGCGTAAGGGCAGGGTTATGTGAGGGTTTGGGGGCGGAGTTAAATAGGGGTTGTGGGAGGGGTTATGGGTTGTTGTTGTGTGAAGTTGATTGTTTGGTGTCCAGCTGTAGATTTGATCAGCTGTTTTAATTATAATTAAATAATAATGTTAAGATGCACAGATTAAACTGGTAGCTGCAAAATATCTCTAAGCAGTAACACTGGAAGGTCCATATTAATATGTAACTGTATTAGAAAAATGTAAAAGAGTACAAGTACTGAAATGAATTTTAATTATACTCAGTTAAAGTACAAACTCTCTAAAATTACTGAAGATCTTTTCACAACATTTCCATCTGAACTTTAATTAAACTATAATGAAATGATCTGTTTAATTAATTAGTTAATTAATTAATTAGATTAGATTATTTCAGTATAGTTTAATTAATTAATTGTGTGTGTGTGTGTGTGTGTGTGTGTAGATCATGGGTTTTGTGGCTGTAGCGTTGTGGTGTGTTGACGGTTGTTACATCTTCAAGAAAATCACCTTCAACCAGACGAGGAGTTCAGCACCTGATTAACACTGTTACAGAAATGCTGCATATCTGTTTAACAC
>NC_069734.1:553389-575889 GCF_027358585.1 Pangasianodon hypophthalmus | reverse complement strand
ACGAGAACGTTGTTGTTGCCTAGTTACGCACGCTGTCACCGTAAACAACGTCCTCGCTGCGTTCCAGCTTTTCTTCATTCATTATTCCTGACATTTATACTACGTAATTTAATTTACTATTCCCTTTATTTATTTTTCCACATTTCATTTACACCTCTCTAAAATGCGTCCTTGAATTCGGTGAAGCAAACCGTCACAAAACTCCTCCTCCTCCCTCGTGCAAGGAATTGTGGGTAATATTATCTGGGAAAGCATCCACGGATCCACACTTCGGAAATCTACCGGAATTACTCGACCATCCAGGAACCTTTAGGATTCATTTCAACATCCTACGATTTGGGACGCGATAATTCTAATCTCGAGTACTGTTTAGGACGGATAGAAGGCGAATTCAGACGCAGCAAGAGTGTTGTATTCTGTTGAGTTCTGGACTCTGATTGGTCAGAAGGTGTTGATTAGTTTTCTATAACAGCAGCTCTGACAGTAGCGCAGGTTTATATTAATGCACTCGTTCTGATACGTTATCGTTTCTATAGCAACAGCTCATACATGTAGACGTGTACAGCAGACGCTCCACTGACAATAAACAGATTTAAAATCATGTTTTTAAAGTTTTCTGTAAGGAGAAATGTGTTTATGTAACATTGATGGAAGGAGTCTCCAGTGTCAGCGCTTTGTAACAGTCAGAGGTAAAGCTGTAGCTGTAAGTTTTCTGACGTCTTCAGGACAGAGGAGTTTACGCTTCTTTGCGGTTTCTCAGTAACATGACGAAGAGAGAGAATAAAGAGAGGCTGGTGAGGGAACGAGTGTTTATAGCTGCTATAGCGTAAGTGACAACTTGTTTCACTGGCATTAAATGTAACTATAAACAAATTTAATAAATAAAATTGGGGCTAGGGATAGGGTTGAGGGCGGAGTTAGTGTTTGTTAAGTCGAATGGGTTTTTATTGTCATTCCTCTACACAACTTCCTCTAAACACTGGACCGAAAAGTCGTTTCTCCAGGACCATGGTACAACACAACAATACACAAGACTACATAAAGTGCAGATACACAACAGTGTGCGACGAGAGCAGGACAATAAATACACAAAAATGAATACTCAACAATGAATACACAACAATAAATACACAAAAATGAATACTCAACAATGAATACACAACAATAAATACACAAAAATGAATACGCAACAATAAATACACAACAATGAATACGCAACAATAAAGACAGGACGATAAATAAACAACAATAAATACACAGAACCATAAATACACAGGACATGACTGTAAAGTATTGAGGAGTGTGTGTTGCAGTGTTGAGGAGTGTGTTGCAGTGTTGAGGAGTGTATGTTGCAGTGTTGAGGAGTGTGTGTTGCAGTGTTGAGAAGTGTGTATTGCAGTGTTGAGGAGTGTGTTGCAGTATTGAGGAGTGTGTTGCAGTATTGAGGAGTGTGTATTGCAGTGTTGAGGAGTGTGTTGCAGTATTGAGGAGTGTGTTGCAGTGTTGAGGAGTGTGTTGCAGTATTGAGGAGTGTGTTGCAGTATTGAGGAGTGTGTGTTGCAGTATTGAGGAGTGTGTTGCAGTGTTGAGGAGTGTGTGTTGCAGTGTTGAGGAGTGTGTGTTGCAGTATTGAGGAGTGTGTTGCAGTGTTGAGGAGTGTGTTGCAGTATTGAGGAGTGTGTTGCAGTGTTGAGGAGTGTGTGCTGCAGTGTTGAGGAGTGTGTTGCAGTGTTGAGGAGTGTGTGTTGCAGTATTGAGGAGTGTGTTGCAGTATTGAGGAGTGTGTTGCAGTGTTGAGGAGTGTGTTGCAGTGTTGAGGAGTGTGTGTTGCAGTATTGAGGAGTGTGTGTTGCAGTGTTGAGGAGTGTGTTGCAGTATTGAGGAGAGTGTGTTGCAGTGTTGAGGAGTGTGTTGCAGTATTGAGGAGTGTGTGTTGCAGTATTGAGGAGTGTGTTGCAGTGTTGAGGAGTGTGTTGCAGTGTTGAGGAGTGTGTGTTGCAGTATTGAGGAGTGTGTGTTGCAGTGTTGAGGAGTGTGTTGCAGTGTTGAGGAGTGTGTTGCAGTATTGAGGAGAGTGTGTTGCAGTGTTGAGGAGTGTGTTGCAGTGTTGAGGAGTGTGTTGCAGTATTGAGGAGAGTGTGTTGCAGTGTTGAGGAGTGTGTTGCAGTATTGAGGAGTGTGTTGCAGTATTGAGGAGAGTGTGTTGCAGTGTTGAGGAGTGTGTTGCAGTGTTGAGGAGTGTGTTGCAGTATTGAGGAGAGTGTGTTGCAGTGTTGAGGAGTGTGTTGCAGTGTTGAGGAGTGTGTTGCAGTATTGAGGAGTGTGTTGCAGTATTGAGGAGTGTGTTGCAGTGTTGAGGAGTGTGTGTTGCAGTATTGAGGAGTGTGTGTTGCAGTGTTGAGGAGTGTGTGTTGCAGTGTTGAGGAGTGTGTGTTGCAGTATTGAGGAGTGTGTTGCAGTGTTGAGGAGTGTGTTGCAGTGTTGAGGAGTGTGTGTTGCAGTATTGAGGAGTGTGTGTTGCAGTATTGAGGAGTGTGTGTTGCAGTATTGAGGAGTGTGTTGCAGTATTGAGGAGTGTGTGTTGCAGTGTTGAGGAGTGTGTTGCAGTATTGAGGAGTGTGTGTTGCAGTATTGAGGAGTGTGTGTTGCAGTGTTGAGGAGTGTGTGTTGCAGTATTGAGGAGTGTGTTGCAGTATTGAGGAGTGTGTGTTGCAGTGTTGAGGAGTGTGTTGCAGTGTTGAGGAGTGTGTGTTGCAGTATTGAGGAGTGTGTGTTGCAGTATTGAGGAGTGTGTGTTGCAGTGTTGAGGAGTGTGTTGCAGTATTGAGGAGTGTGTTGCAGTGTTGAGGAGTGTGTTGCAGTGTTGAGGAGTGTGTGTTGCAGTATTGAGGAGTGTGTGTTGCAGTATTGAGGAGTGTGTTGCAGTGTTGAGGAGTGTGTGTTGCAGTATTGAGGAGTGTGTGTTGCAGTATTGAGGAGTGTGTTGCAGTGTTGAGGAGTGTGTGTTGCAGTGTTGAGGAGTGTGTGTTGCAGTGTTGAGGAGTGTGTTGCAGTGTTGAGGAGTGTGTGTTGCAGTATTGAGGAGTGTGTGTTGCAGTATTGAGGAGTGTGTTGCAGTATTGAGGAGTGTGTGTTGCAGTATTGAGGAGTGTGTGTTGCAGTATTGAGGAGTGTGTTGCAGTGTTGAGGAGTGTGTGTTGCAGTGTTGAGGAGTGTGTGTTGCAGTGTTGAGGAGTGTGTTGCAGTATTGAGGAGTGTGTGTTGCAGTGTTGAGGAGTGTGTTGCAGTATTGAGGAGTGTGTGTTGCAGTGTTGAGGAGTGTGTTGCAGTGTTGAGGAGTGTGTGTTGCAGTGTTGAGGAGTGTGTTGCAGTGTTGAGGAGTGTGTTGCAGTGTTGAGGAGTGTGTGTTGCAGTGTTGAGGAGTGTGTGTTGCAGTGTTGAGGAGTGTGTGTTGCAGTATTGAGGAGTGTGTTGCAGTATTGAGGAGTGTGTGTTGCAGTGTTGAGGAGTGTGTGTTGCAGTATTGAGGAGTGTGTTGCAGTGTTGAGGAGTGTGTGTTGCAGTGTTGAGGAGTGTGTTGCAGTGTTGAGGAGTGTGTGTTGCAGTATTGAGGAGTGTGTTGCAGTGTTGAGGAGTGTGTGTTGCAGTGTTGAGGAGTGTGTTGCAGTGTTGAGGAGTGTGTTGCAGTGTTGAGGAGTGTGTGTTGCAGTGTTGAGGAGTGTGTGTTGCAGTATTGAGGAGTGTGTTGCAGTATTGAGGAGTGTGTGTTGCAGTGTTGAGGAGTGTGTGTTGCAGTATTGAGGAGTGTGTTGCAGTGTTGAGGAGTGTGTGTTGCAGTGTTGAGGAGTGTGTTGCAGTGTTGAGGAGTGTGTTGCAGTGTTGAGGAGTGTGTGTTGCAGTGTTGAGGAGTGTGTTGCAGTGTTGAGGAGTGTGTGTTGCAGTATTGAGGAGTGTGTTGCAGTGTTGAGGAGTGTGTTGCAGTATTGAGGAGTGTGTGTTGCAGTGTTGAGGAGTGTGTTGCAGTGTTGAGGAGTGTGTGTTGCAGTATTGAGGAGTGTGTTGCAGTGTTGAGGAGTGTGTGTTGCAGTGTTGAGGAGTGTGTGTTGCAGTGTTGAGGAGTGTGTGTTGCAGTATTGAGGAGAGTGTGTTGCAGTGTTGAGGAGTGTGTGTTGCAGTATTGAGGAGTGTGTGTTGCAGTGTTGAAGAGTGTGTGTTGCAGTGTTGAGGAGTGTGTGTTGCAGTGTTGAGGAGTGTGTGTTGCAGTGTTGAGGAGTGTGTTGCAGTATTGAGGAGTGTGTGTTGCAGTGTTGAGGAGTGTGTGTTGCAGTATTGAGGAGTGTGTGTTGCAGTGTTGAGGAGTGTGTTGCAGTATTGAGGAGTGTGTGTTGCAGTGTTGAGGAGTGTGTGTTGCAGTGTTGAGGAGTGTGTGTTGCAGTATTGAGGAGTGTGTGTTGCAGTATTGAGGAGTGTGTGTTGCAGTGTTGAGGAGTGTGTGTTGCAGTGTTGAGGAGTGTGTGTTGCAGTATTGAGGAGTGTGTGTTGCAGTGTTGAAAATCTCTCACTCATTTAAATTTGTAGAAAGTCTCGTGTTCAGGTTGTTTAGTGAGAGTAATCAGGACGGAAAGACTGTGTGTGATTGTGTAGACGTGTGATGTGTTCCTGTGCGCCCCCTACTGTCAGGTTTAATAACATTTAAAGCAAAACTTTTTCAAAACTTTATATTTTGTGTTTTATCATGCGGCCTAACACCTTATCATTAATGCTGAGTGTCTCGATCGTATATCTGGAGTGCGACCGATGACCTTGACAAGAATCTTCAGTTTACAGTCAAGTTTAAGATCATTTTTATTGGGCTGATGGGATTCAGCTTTCTCTCACTGTTGTTTTTTTTAATAAACAATGCATGTTTATTTATTTTTTTTACAATAGCAAAAAAGAAGAGTAAGAAGAGTAACAATAAAATGCTTATAGGAGCAAACCGTAAGCCGCGGTTAGAGGCGGGACTCAAAAGCGTAAACTCACCAGTTCTTTATTAACAGCAGTCCAGGAATCGTAGTGAGAAGTGAAAGTGGAGGTGCACAACATCCCGGCAGAAACAAACCAAGATAATCTGTAATCGTAAACACATCCGAGGACTGGAACACGGAACAGAAAGTAGAAAACACAAGACTGTATGAAATGCACAAATACAATCAACAAGACTTCACAAAGACGGTATGCATACACAAACTAATCAAGGACTAAACACAGAACAGGCGAACACAGTCAGGTAACAAACCAATGACAGGACAGGGGCGGAGACAGGACTAGATCCAAAAGCACAAGCACAAGCAGCACTCAGAGAGAGAATATGAGACACAAACACACAAAAAACCCAGCAGAATTCAACGGCTTTAACAAGATTTTAAAGGAGCATTTAAAGGAAAACACTTTACAGTTTCTTATAGATTCAAGATCGAGGAATTTATTAAGGTGAAATTACAGACTGAAAGCTAAATCATCGCACTTTTCAGAATGATTACTAAAACCATACAAGTGTTAAATATGACTAAAAGTTCTGACAGCGAGGAGTTACAGCATTTTATCACATTTCTAACAGAAGGAATTTGTTTCTGTTCTTAAAGTGGATACTTTATAAAAAATATGACAAAATCTCTGACGTGTGTGCTGATTAACACAGTATAGTACAAACCCCAAACTGTGTGTGTGTGTGTGTGTGTTTAAATACTCTTTGCACATCAGCTCAGAGTTAAAGACATTTAACATGTTCATCTCTGAGCTCAGGTTCAGTTCTGCCTCATTTATAATTTCTTGTTTTTGTGTTTTTTATCTCCAGATTTCATCCTTCATCAGTTTTGTGTGTTTTTGTGCTTCGTCAGCAGCAGTGTTCGTCACTGCTCCTCTCCTCGCCTTCGTCTCCGCTCTGCTCATCCTCTTCGCTCACGCCATCAAATTTAACCAAAGATTTAAAGGCTTTCACTGGCCACTGATGGTGAGACACACACACACACACATGCACACACACACACACTCTTTCTCTTTGGTCCCTAGCTGGCGGTTGCCTCTGGAGCCGGTACGCTGCTGTGGGTGCTGCTGGATTTCGAACTTCACTCATGATGCCGTTCCATGTTTTACGTCATGGAGACCGAGTCAGTGGTTTTTCAGGTCCTCCTCGATTTGCTTGGATCATGTCTTCTTTGACATGAACACACACATGCTCACTCACACACACACACGCACTCACATATATGCACACACACACACACACACACACACACACACCCTACATCTATAAACCCTTTTTTATTATTTTATTCTTTTTATGTATTTCTTTCTTGTGTTATAAAACATGCAACAAATAAAAACTATTAATTATTATGTATTTTCAGGTATTAGATATTATTACACTTGGAGCCTGTGATTATGAACCGCTGAGATCAAAGGTCATAGTTAATCATAAATCAGTAATAAATAATAATAAATAATAATAGTAATAACAGTAATAATAAATTTATGGATATAAAAAGGTAAAATGCAGTAAAACACACTGAGATAAATCATCAGATCTCTTCCCACCTTTAATGTGAAATTGCAAAGTATACAAATAAAGTGGAAAACAATAAGAAACTTTTTAGGGAAAAAAGAAAAATAAAATACTTATAATAGCCTGGTTGCATAAGTATACACACCCCTAAACTAATCCACGGTAGAAGCAGCTTTTGATTGTATTGCTGAGAGTCTATCAGCACATCTTCACTCGCAAACATTATCTCTCTCTTTCTTCCAAAAACATTCAAGATAAATTAAAAACAACATTAACACCTTAATATAACACAGATAAAATATTTTAAAGGTATATTTTAAAATGTTTAATATTTTAATTCTGTGTTAATTTATGATTAACTGTTATTATAAGAAACTGGTTTTATAATTAAAATGTATTCATTAATTAAAATTAAAATGTCCAGCTAATGTGTTCTTGTACTCCTGTAGATAAAAATTAAATGCTTTAAATATAACAGACACTGATATCAATCATTACACAACATAATAATATGATAAAAAAATCATTAAAATCATTTTAAAAATCATAAAAAATAATTCAATTAATAATTTCTGAAGTGTTTTTTTCTTTGTCTCTCTTACAGGATTTTTTGCGCTGCATCACGGCCTCCATCGTCTTCTTCATCATCTCCATCATGGCCGTGTCGAAATATCCAGACGGATCATCTAAAGCTGCAGGAGTGAGAAACACACACACACACACACACACACACACATACACACAACACACACAACACACACACACACATCAACACACACATACACACACACATCAACACACACACATACACACATCAACACACACACATACACACACAGAGTGAGAGCTCAGTAGTGCACACTACAGGAGTGAAGGTTGCTCAGTAGTGCACACTGCGTTAAGGGGAAAGTGTTGATGTTGTTAAAGTGAGCTGTGGTTGTTGCAGGTGTTCGGGTTTGTCGCCACCATCGTGTTTGCGTTGGATTTTTATTTCATCTTTAACGAGCTCGCTGACTTCCTGAAGGGCGGCGGCTCTAATGAGGAACCGCAGAACAAACGAGGTGATTAAAGTTCTCTTTCACTCCTCCCTCTCTAGTCTGTCTCTTTTACTACAGACATGTTGTTTCCTCTCGTCCGTTGCCTCAGACGCTGACTCGGACGCTGACTCGGACGCTGACTCGGATTAAAGCTGTGATCAGGACGTGAAGGACCCAGGAGAGGAGACCGCTCCAGCGCCTGAAGGGAAATAAAGCAAACTGTGCAGGTTTATAGTCAGGCTCAGGATTACTAATGGGAAACACACACACACACACACACACACCGCTCTAGTAATGTCTGTGATCTGTTCTTCACTACTTTCCCTTGGCCATCTTAAGGGGGAAAAGTTCATGAAGCTGAGGAACTGGAACCCAGTTTACCCACAATGCATTGCTGCACTCCTTTAATTAGACCTGAAGGTGAAATTTAAATTACAGAAACACTGAGACGTATGAATATGTATGAATATGTATGAATATGCAAATTAGGAAGCTCTCTAACATGGTCTAAACTAGGCAGCATAATAATAATCTTGCATTTTAAAAAGCACCTGCTCTGTCATTATCCTCGAATCATTTGCATATTGGACTGTTAGAGGTTTACACCTATTTTGTGACATCACCATAGCCCCGCCCCTTTTGTCCTACACAGAGAAAATGAAGAGACTTTATTGTGATTTGTAAATTAAATCTCTTTACTGTTCATGATGCTGAGCTCGAGTGTGTTCCTCCTGAACACTGTGTCCTCATACACACTCCCTCTGTGCTACACTCGACTCACACACACTCCCGGGGGAGTCAATACGATACTTGTCCTGCAGCGACCAAAGCATCAAAGACTTTATTTCAGGGTGACCTTTTGGGGTGACTAATGTGATCTAATGACCTTTGACCTTCTGTGTGAAGTGCCTTTTGTAAAGCTGCAGGCTCGAGGCGTCTTTGGAAGTTAATTATTGTAGATGAGGACGCTAGGAGGCTGTTCTCTTTCTGAAACTCTTTCTCCACGGAACCCTGTGTGAGGAACAGACTCAAGAACCTTTTTTACATTTTATAATTGGAAGCCTTTCAAACAGTTTTTACTGGGTGTGTGTGTGTGTGTGTGTGTGTGTGTGTTTATAAGTGAAGGATTTCTAAAACTGACCACTGCTTTATTTCTTTATTTTTTGGTTCTTTTTTTTTTTTTGCACCAAAACTTTGAATTATAACCGAGTTGATGTGAAGTGTGAATGTTTGTGCTGACAGCTGGGTGTCTGGTCACATCCCTCTGTCCTCTGACCACTCACGTGTGTGTGTGTGTGTGTGTGTGTCACTCCTGATGACTGTATATATGAGTGAACATCATGGTGTTATTTACTCCCAGTGTGCAGCTCTGAAGCCTTTGTTGGTCTAAATCAGAGTCTCCATCTCACAGATACGCCACAGTTTAACTTAACATGGCACTTTGACTAACTCAGAGTGCTAAGTGATAAGTACAGCGTTATTAATTACATTAAAAACATGTAAAATGCTAAATTGTAGTTATATACTATTAGCAAGTACATTAATTTTACTGTAGTCAGGAAAAGATTTCAGAGATTTGAGTAATGACTGACTGAGCTACTGTCTGCTAGCTAGCTGACACTGGCTAATCTGTCATTTAAATCAAAGTAATTTATTGGAAAGTGTGTGTGTGTGTGTGTGTGTGTTCATGAGGCTCGACTGTCACGTCCAAAACTGTCAATCACCTCATCAACCACGCCCTTTTATTCATCACCAAATAAAATGTATTAATCTTAAGGATAAATGCTGCAGGAGGTCCGATAAACTCTACATGTGGTAAAAACGACAGAACGCTATTCCTCTGTGGAGATGTGACTTAAAGCGAGAGTTTGGCTCGTGTCCCATTCACTAACATGGGAAGGGGCGGGGTTTAAGCTGTACTGCAGTCAGCCACTAGAGGGCCTCAGAGACATTTCAGCTTCACTATTCACTCCCTGTTACTCTGTTCACTCATATATACAGTCACGGTTCACTCCTCTATAATGCCTTTATTACTGCTTTATAACTCACGTGTGATCCGTAACACGGCTCTGTACATCACTGTTTATGTCACACTTATTATTATTATCATTATTATTGCACAATTAGCATCATTTTATTTTAGTACATGCTTAATGTCTCAGTGTTTTCTGTTTTAAACTGAGAATATGTTGTTTTGTTTAATAAAACAGGAAAAAAAGAATTGAATATTTGTGTTGGTATGTGAGTGTAAATTATAAATATAAAATTAAATGTAAACATTTAAAAATGTTTACATTTAATTTTATACAAATCATCAATCTAAAGGCTGAGAATTGATTTTGGAAATAAATAAATACATAAATAAATAAATAAATGACAGCTGCGTTCAGTCCAAATTTATTCATTTCACAAATGAACACAGAGTTTCTGTAAAATGAGTTTCTGTAAATCGACACACAGCTCCATAAATAGAAAAATACAGATCTGAGAGCGGCTGTGTTCCTGTTTAAACCATCACAGTGTCGGATTATTAAACCTCCGAGTTCAGACATCGACTAAAAAGGGATAAATAATCAACCATAAAATTACAATCAGATATTAATTTATCATTATTATAACACCTCAAAGTAGAGAAGGAGTGTTTCATTACAGAGTATAAAGCACAAGAGATAAAATCACACACACACACACACAGTGTTGCTGTAGAAAAATGAAACCTTCATTAAAACAGTTCGATTGTCCTTCAAAATATTCACACAGTGTTCCTTAAAATATTTAAATTATTACAGAGTTACGCTGAATTCAGGCTCCATCTCAAATCACACACTTACACTACACACTCACACTACACACTCACACTACACACTACACACTCACACTACACACTCACACTACACACTCACACTACACACTCACGCTACACACTCTGTAGTACCTGAATGTCTGTAGTGCAGAAATCAAACATTAAAGTATAAGATTTTAAATCATCTTTTTTTTTATCTCATGTTGTTTTTCATTTCATTGAATTTTATTTCATTTTTATTTTCAGTTTATCTCAATTTATGTTAAAATAGCTCAAATGCTAGCAAACCACTCAAATGCTAGTAGCTAGTTTAAGTGCTAGCGACTAGCCCTGATGATAATGACTCAGCAAAAATGCTAGCAAGTGACCAGAATGCTAACAGATTCTCACTCCTAATTAGCATCACTTTCAACTATTTTGGATATTTCCGCTAACATGATGGCTCCGCCCATTTCTCGATGTATAGCCGGCTAAACACAAATGCTACTGACTAATCCAGACACTAACAGCACAAATGTTAGCAAGCAAACACTAGCTGATAAAATAATAACCGTGATCATTAGCGACTAGCGCAATACACTCCATCTGAGACTCATTTATTAGCATCAAAGCTTCACTTTAAATCTATTACATGCTGTTTGGTAAAATATTACTTTTTACTTTTCCAAAATAATTTTGTTTTCTATCACAGAGATAACGTTCAGCGTGAATTAGCGCCGAGGTGCAGAGAGACAGATTGAGTCATTTTAAAGTAAATGTTATTGCTTTAAAATCTCTAAAACCGTGTATAAGGGGACAGAAGACTGCAACGTAGTGCGCATTAGAGGAGTAAATAAAACACTGCAACACTGACGTTATCACACAAACACACCACAGAATAAATCAAACGTATAAATACACTGAAATCACCTTCTCACATACACACACACACACACACACTCGATGTAAAATATACAGTTAGTACCAAAAGAACATTTTAAAGAGAAAATAACACACTACAGTTAAAGAGCTTTTACAGAGTCTGGTCTAAATATCAGAATAAAAAATCAAACAAACAAAACAAAACCCCAAAAACAAAACCGGTTTCAGTTGGTTATTAAATTATTTACCGACATCACAGAGTTTTATTTCTTTTTTATTTCTGTATTCATTATTGTTAATGTGTGAGATTAGCCCAAATGCTAGTGGCTAGAAACTCACAAATGCTATTAGCTAGCCCAAACCCTAAAATTGCTCAACTCCAAAACAGTGACTAGCACAAAGGCTAACTACCCACTCACTAACCCTCACTGCCTTCTCACTACCCACTCACTAACCCTCACTACCCACTCACTAACCCTCACTGCCTTCTCACTACCCACTCACTAACCCTCACTAACCCTCACTACCCTCTCACTAACCCACTCACTATCCCTCACTACCCACTCACTATCCCTCACTAACCCTCACTACCCACTCACTATCCCTCACTAACCCTCACTACCCTCTCACTAACCCACTCACTACCCACTCACTAACCCTCACTACCCACTCACTAACCCTCACTACCCTCTCACTAACCCTAACTAACCCTCACTACCCACTCACTAACCCTCACTATCCCTCACTACCCTCACTAACCCACTCACTATCCCTCAGTAACCCTCTCTACCCTCTCACTAACCCTCACTACCCCTCACTACCCTCTCACTAACCCTAACTAACCCTCTCTACCCTCTCACTAATCCTCACTATCCCTCACTACCCTCACTAACCCACTCACTATCCCTCACTAACCCTCTCTACCCTCTCACTAATCCTCACTAACCCTCACTATCCCTCACTACCCTAGCTAATGAAATGCTAATGACATCATCACTGATGATCATGACTAAGCTAAAACGCTAGAGACTGGTACAACTACTACAAACTTGCACAAACACTAGTAACTAGCTGATACATGAGCAAGTAGCCCAAATCACCCAGTGGTTCATGATTAATCACTAATGCTAGTGACTGGAACAAATGCTAGCTAATAGCCCAAGTGTGAGTAACTAGCCTAAACACTAGCAACTAGCCCTTAATAGCACAGAAATTATCCCACACAGTAGCGACTAGCAGGTAATCACGAGTAATAGTAAGTGCTGGTGAATCAAACACTAGCGCCTAGCGCGGATGCTCAGAGCTAGCTGAAACACTAGCGCCTAGCGCGGATGCTCAGAGCTAGCTGAAACACTAGCGCCTAGCGCGGATGCTCAGAGCTAGCTGAAACACTAGCAACTGTAAATGGCTAACTACAGAAATGGAACACAATAAAAGCAGAATTTAAAACTCAGAAATATATAAAATAATACATTTTGTGATGAAGTACACACACACACACACATACACACACATATACACAAATACACAAACCCCTTCAGAATTAGTACCACATTAATGTTTATAAATCAGTTATAAAACACATTTGGTCCCGATTTAACCTTCATATCAACTCTGTGTAGTGTGTAGTTTAGAGTGTGTAGTTTAGAGTGTGTAGTTTGTATACTGTTTGTGTGTAGGTTGTGTAGTGTGCAGTTTGTTTTGTGTAAAGTGTGTAATTTGTATGTATTGTGCAAAGGGTGTGTAGTATGTAAAAGGTAGTGTGTAGTCGTGTAGTTTGTGTGTAATGTGTGTAGTGTGTGTAATGTGTTTAGTGTGTGTGTAACGTGTGTGTAATGTGTGTAGTGTGTGTAATGTGTTTAGTGTGTGTTTAGTGTGTGTGTAATGTGTGTAGTGTGTGTAGTTTATATACACCAGTATGATAATAAAGTAGTACAGTGATTATACAACTTCATAATTAACCCTAAATATACACATCAAGTACCACATCGTCTGAAGTGTGTGTGTGTGTGTTTAGTGTGTATGTGTCTGTGTTTAGTGTGTGTTTATTGTGTGTGTGTGTTTTGTGTGTGTTTTGTGTGTGTGTGTTTATTGTGTGTGTGTTTAGTGTGTATGTGTCTGTGTTTAGTGTGTGCATGTGTTTAGTGTGTGTTTATTGTGTGTGTGTATTTAGTGTGTGTGTCTGTGTTTATTGTGTGTGTTTAGTGTGTGTGTTTAGTGCATGTGTTTAGTGTGTGTTTATTGTGTGTGTGTTTAGTGTGTGTTTATTGTGTGCATGTGTTTAGTGTGTGTGTTTAGTGTGTGTTATTCGGGTCGTGTCTCCACTTCGCCGCGCGAGGCCGTCCTGGCGCGTGTGTATTCGCTGGTCTGTAGGGGGCGCTGGTCTCCTAAACGCCACCGTCTCACACACACACCCGTGTTCACACCGTACACCAACATCACCACGAAGCCGAAGATCTGTAACGCACACACACACGCACACATGCGCACACACGTACACACACACACACACGCGTTTAGAGAGTATATCAGAGTAACGAGCAGGTAAATGAGTAATGAGTAATGCGGTTACCACGGCAGCGATTTCTGCTTCACTCTTGTGACTGAGCGCCGCTAACACCACGGAGGCGATGAAGAAGAACAGCGTGCAGCACGCAGCGTTAATCAGGTCCTGTACACACCACACACACATCACACACACACACACACATCACACACCACACACACATCACACATTATATACAACACTGCACTGTATAATTAATATAAATACACAGACGCATGCTCTGATTGGCTGATGCTCAACACCTGACGTTACTGAGGTGAGAAAATAATGGCACCCACACTACAGCTACGTCACTACAGAGAAGCTGAAAGATGTTAAGGAGAATAATAAAGTGTAAGTGTGCTGATAACACCGCGTTCTCCCCATGAGAGTAACTCCATGTACACACTGTAGATCACACACACACACTGTAGATCACACAGACTCACACACACACACACACACACACTGTAGATCACACAGACTCACACACACACACACACTGTAGATCACACAGACTCACACACACACACACTGTAGATCACACACACACACACACACACACACACTGTAGATCACACAGACTCACACACACACACACACACACACACACACACACACTGTAGATCACACAGACTCACACACACACACACACACACACACTGTAGATCACACAGACTCACACACACACACACACTGTAGATCACACAGACTCACACACACACACACTGTAGATCACACACACACACACACACACACACTGTAGATCACACAGACTCACACACACACACACACACACACACTGTAGATCACACAGACTCACACACACACACACACACTGTAGATCACACAGACTCACACACACACACTTTAGATCACACAGACTCACACACACACACACTGTAGATCACACAGACTCACACACACACACACACACACACACACTGTAGATCACAGAGACTCACACACACACACACACACTCACACACACTGTAGATCACACACACACACACACACACACACTGTAGCTCACACACACACACACACACACACACACACACTGTAGATCACACACACACACTCACACACACTGTAGCTCACACACACACACACACTCACACACACACACTGTAGATCACACACACACACACTCACACACACACAATTCAATTCAATTCAATTTTATTTGTATAGCACTTTTAACAATGGACATTGTCATAAAGCAGCTTTACAGAAATAAATGGATTCACAAAAAATATATTGTAAATATTTGGATTTATCACTGTGACTTTATCCCACACACACACACTCACACACTGTAGATCACACACACTGTAGATCACACACACTGTAGATCACACACACTCACACACACACACACACACACTGTAGATCACACACACTCACACACACACACACACACACACACACACACACTGTAGATCACTCACACTCACACACACACACACACTCACACACACACACACACACACACACACACACACACTGTAGATCACACACACTCACACACACACACACACACTGTAGATCACACACACTCACACACACACACACACACACACACTGTAGATCACACACACACACTCACACACACACACACACACACTGTAGATCACACACACTCAGACACACACACACACTCACACACACACACACACACACACACACTGTAGATCACACACACACCCTGTAGATCACACACACACACACATACACACACTGTAGACTCACACACACTCACACACACACACTCACACACACACACACACACTGTAGATCACACACACACACACACCCTGTAGATCACACACACACACTCACACACACTGTAGATCACACACACTCACACACACACACACACACACACACTGTAGATCACACACACTCAGACACACCCTGTAGATCACACACACACACACTGTAGATCACACACACACACACACACACACTGTAGATCACACACACACACTGTAGATCACACACACTCACACACACTGTAGATCACACACACACACACACACACACTGTAGATCACACACACTCACACACACTGTAGATCACACACACTCACACACACACACTCACACACACACACTGTAGATCACACACACTCACACACACTGTAGATCACACACACTCACACACACACACTCACACACACACCCTGTAGATCACACACACACACACACTCACACACACACACACACTGTAGATCACACACACACACACACACCCTGTAGATCACACACGCACACTCACACACACTGTAGATCACACACACTCACACACACACTCACACACACACACACTGTAGATCACACACACACACACACACACACACCCTGTAGATCACACACACACACACACACACACCCTGTAGATCACACACGCACACTCACACACACTGTAGATCACACACACTCACACACACACTCACACACACACACTGTAGATCACACACACACACACACACACCCTGTAGATCACACACACACACACACACACACACACACACACACACTGTAGATCACACACACTCACACACACTGTAGATCACACACACTCACACACACACACTCACACACACACACTGTAGATCACACACACACACACACACACTGTATATCACACACACACACACACACACACACACACTGTAGATCACACACGCACACACACACTGTAGATCACACACACACACACACACACTGTAGATCACACACACACACACACACACACACACACACGCACACACACACTGTAGATCACACACACACACACACACACTGTAGATCACACACACACACACTCACACACACACACACACACACACTGTAGATCACACACACACACACTCACACACACACACACACACACGCACACACACACTGTAGATCACACACGCACACACACACTCACACACACTTAAAATACTTCGTAGCTGTGATAAAGTTCAAATCTTTCATCACATCATTTAGTCACTCAGAGCCAGTGTGAGCGCAGTGTCCACATTCTGCCATGAGGGGGCGCACTAACACTAACACTCAACACTCCATTAACACTAACGCTACATTAACACTTAACACTACACTAACACTTAACACTTAACACTATACTAACACTTAACACTACACTAACACTTAACACTACATTAACACTTAACACTACATTAACACTTAACACTACACTAACACTTAACACTATACTAACACTTAACACTACACTAACACTTAACACTACACTACCACTTAACACTATACTAACACTTAACACTACACTAACACTTAACACTACACTACCACTTAACACTATACTAACACTTAACACTACACTAACACTTAACACTACACTACCACTTAACACTATACTAACACTTAACACTACACTAACACTTAACACTACATTAACACTAACACTACATTAACACTTAACACTACACTTCCCACTTAACACTACACTAACACTTAACACTACATTAACACTACATTAACACTTAACACTACACTAACACTTAACACTACATTAACACTACATTAACACTACATTAACACTTAACACTACATTAACACTACATTAACACTACACTAACACTTAACACTACATTAACACTACATTAACACTTAACACTACATTAACACTACATTAACACTACACTACCACTTAACACTTAAAACTATACTAACACTTAACACTTAACACTACACTACCACTTAACACTTAACACTACACTAACACTACACTAATACTATACTAATACTTAACACTACACTACACTAACACTACACTACCACTAATACTACACTAATAATTAACACTACACTAACACTAACACTACACTACCACTAATACTACATTAATAATTAACACTACACTAACACTAACACTTAACACTACACTACCACTAATACTACACTAATGCTTAACACTACACTAACACTACACTACCACTAATACTACACTAATAATTAACACTACACTAACACTAAACACTACACTAACACTACACTACCACTAATACTACACTAATACTTAAAACTACACTAACACTAACACTTAACACTACACTAACACTACACTACCACTAATACTACACTAATGCTTAACACTACACTAACACTTAACACTATACTAACACTAACACTACACTAACACTTAACACTATACTAACACTAACACTACACTAACACTTAACACTATACTAACACTAACACTACACTAACACTACACTAACACTAACACTACACTAACACTTAACACTACTCTTACACAACACTACACTAACACTTAACACTACTCTTACACAACACTACACTAACACTAACACCAACTTAACTCTACCACTAAACTAGCATTTACCTTATCATATTTAATTAAGATGTGTATTACTACTAAAGTTCAAACAGATGATTGTGTGTGTGCGTGCAAGTGTAGGAACACACACACACACACACACACACACACACACACACACAGGGGGGAACAATGGTTCCAGTTGACCGGTTATCCCAGTGTGTGACTGAACACATGATGCGAGTGACTGAACACACACTATCACATGACACTCTATCTGTCTCTCTCTATTTCTCTCTCTCTCTCTGTCTCACTCTCTCTCTCTCATTCTTTTTCTTTCACACACTCTCTCCATCCCTACTTGGGTTTCAAATACCACACACACACACACACACACACACACACACAGAGAGAGAGAGAGAGAGAGAGAGAGAATACGTTCGTATGAAGCTTATCTCCAGCACTTTCTATATGCTGAATATCAGAGTTCTGCAAAAACAAGCGTTTCTTAGCAACGTATCCAACTTTCACTGGAACGCTCTGTATTTAACCACGCCCACTTCTACCACTACACGGTTTGAAAAAGATATGTATATAAGATAAATAAAATTTATATGTAATAAATAATTTTGCCTTTTTAACCTATTGAGATGTATTATTAGAGCTACTGGGCTCCTGAAACGTCCTCTTCTCGCAGGTCACATGGTAACGCGTTACGGTAATGCGGTACTTTCACTGTGGAGAGTTTTAGCCTGTAAATTCTTTAGGCTACTGAGAATACACAGATTAGAAGTTCTGAAGAAGGTTTAAGGCAAAGAAGTGGAATGTTCTGCAATGGCTGAGTCAGTCACCTGACCTGAATCCAAGAGAAAACACCAACAAGCAGGAAGTGAACAGAGCTGCAGTAAAGACCTGCAGAACCCCACCACGAAGGAAACCCAGCGTCTGGAGATGTCTGTGGGTTCTCTACGCGTTTCTACAGTAACAGCTCATTCACACAGCGGACGCTCCACATAAACAAATAATCAGTGATTTATCGAGTTGAGTTTAATAATTGATTAATGTTTATAGAAGGAGTCTCCAGTGTCAGCGCTTTGTAACAGTCAGAGGTGAAGCTGTAACTTTAAGATTTCTGACATCTTCAGTTTACGCTTCTTCTTTGCAGTTTCTCAGTAACATGCGGAACAAGCTGCGTTTTTTTTTGTCTTATTAACTTGAAGAGAGAGAATAAAGAAGCTGGTGAGGGAACGAGTTTTTATAGCTGCTATAACGTAAGTGACAACAGGAACTAACTTGTTTCCCTGATGTTCCACATCATTACCTATATATACAGTCAGGTCCATAAATATTGGGACAGTGACACAGTTTTGGTAATGTTGCCTCTGTACACCACCACAGTGGATTTGAAATGAAGCAGTCAGGATGTGACTGAAGCGTAGACTTTCAGCTTTAATTCAAGGGGTTTAACAAAAATACTGCATTAACCGTTTAGGAATTACAGCCATTTTTTACAGAGTTCCTCCATTTTCACAGGCTCAAAAGTAATGGGACAAACTAATATAATCATAAATATTAGGATTATTTTTATTACTTGGATGTAAATCCTTTTGCAGTCAATGACTGTCTGAAGTCTGGACCCCATGGACATCACCGAATGCTGAGTTTCCTCCCTGGAGATGATTTGCCAGGTCTTTACTGCAGCCATCTTCAGTTGCTGCTTGTTTGTGGGTCTTTCTGCCTTCAGTTTTGTCTTCAGTAAGTGAAAAGCAGCTCAACTGGTTTGAGGTCATTGGACATTTAAAAACATTTCATTTCTTTGCCTTAAGAAGCTCTTGAGTTGCTTTCGCAGTATGTTTAGGGTCATTATCCACCTGCACTGTGAAGCGGCGTCCTGTCAGTTTTGTAGCATTTGGCTGAATGTGAGCAGAGAGTACAGCCCTATACACCTCAGAATTCCTCTCGCTACTTCTGTCAGCAGTCACATCATCAATAAACACCAGTGAGCCCGTTCCATTGGCAGCCATACATGCCCATGCCATAACACTGCCTCCACCATGTGTGACAGATGATGTGGTATACTTTGGATCATGAGCTGTTCTTTTCTTTCGACATACTTTTCTCTTCCCATCATTCTGGTACAAGTTAATCTTGCATCAGAACTGGTCAGGCTTTTTTTAGAGGTTTTTTAGCAAAGTCTAATCTGGCCTTTGTGTTCTTGAGTGTTACCAGCGGTTTGCATCTTGAGGTAAACGTCTGTATTTACATTCATGAAGGTGGCTCTTGATTGTAGACTTTGACAATGATAGGCCTACCTCCTCCAGAGTGTTCCTGACTTGGCTAGATGTTGTGAAGGGGTTGTTCTTCAATAAGAAAAGAATTCTGCAATCATCCACTTTAGTTGTTTTCTGTGGTCTCCCAGGCCTTTTGGTGTTGCTGAGCTCACCAGTGCATTCCTTCTTTTTAAGAATGCACCAAATTGTTGATTTGGCCCTCCTAAAGTTTCTGCTATCTCTCTGATAGGTCTGTTTTGGTTTTTCAGCCTAATGATGGCCTCCTTCACTTGCATCAACACCTCTTTGGACGGCATATTGAGAGTTCCCATGAACAGCTACCAAATGCAAATTCAACACTTGGAATCAGCTCCAGACCTTTTATCTCCTTAATTTATCATGATATAAGGAGGAAACAGGCCACAGCTGGCCATGAAACTGCTTATCAGTCAATTGTCCCATTACTTTCGAGCCTGTGAAAATGGAGGAACTCTGTAAAAAATGGCTGTAATTCCTAAACGGTTAATGCAATATTTTTGTTAAACCCCTTGAATTAAAGCTGAAAGTCTACGCTTCAGTCACATCTTGACTGCCTCATTTCAAATCCAGTGTGGTGGTGTACAGAGGCAACATTACCAAAACTGTGTCACTGTCCCAATATTTATGGACCTGACTGTATATATATATATATAAAACTATAAATGGATAATAACTTATGGTTTGTTGTTCTTTAATACATGGCCATGCCGTGGTATAAGGGGAATAAAACACGTGTGGATGTGTTGTTGTAGGAAAATAATTTATAGCATGGTAACTGTAACTTCATCAGACCCCCATCACTCAGCATTTTACTCTAACACACACACACACACACAGTGTTTATAACTTACATAATGGAAAGTGAAAGTGTAATCATTAATTCTACAGAAGTGTTAAATATCCGCTCAGTGTTGTGTTTGTGAGCGCAGAGTGAACGTCACACTGAGGGAAAGGAAACGCTGGAATCATGAACTGTGTCATTCCATGTGTTTGTGGTTCAGCAGGAATTCTGTCCAGTTGGGAATGTGATCATTATACAGAAAAACACACACTGAAGTACAGACACGGATCAAAAATCTTCATCACGCGTGTGTGTGTGTGTGTGAGAGAAAGAGAGAAAGAAACAGAGAGAGAGAGAATAAATAAGTTTAATCTGAACAGATTGAGACTGAAGTCAGTGACTCAGTTTGGGCAGGAAATTAAAAATATCACATGGAAGGTAGCTGTGTGTGTGTGTGTGTGTGTGTGTGCGTGTGTGTGTGTGTGTGTGTGTGTGGTTTTGGTTGGATGGGAAAATGTCCTTCAGGAATGTGCAGCTTTCTGGAAATAAAAGTTCAACTTTTCACATTGCTGTGTCGTGTCTGAAGGACGTGAGAGAACTCAGAATTAAAATTAAAGAACTGAGTTAAATTATGTTTAAATAAATAAATAAAATGTTAATGAATAAAACTCACTTTCTGCATTTGAAAATATCCAGCAGATTTGCATCATATTCAACAGAATATTTAAAAATGTAGAAGAGTTTGAGCTCGAATGCTTTATAAAGTTCGCCTTCTACTGGATTCACAGCTCTTACAGGAACATCAGGAATTTTACAACTTCTGTGTAACACTGTGGTGATGTGGTTTATAGTGCTGTGTGATGGTGCTTATTGCTGTTTAATGGTGTGTGATGGTGTGCGATGGTGTTTATTGCTGTTTAATGGTGTGTGATGACGTGATGGTGTGTAATGGTGTGTGATGGTGTGTGATGGTGTTTAATGGTGTGCGATGGTGTTTATTGCTGTTTAATGGTGTGTGATGGTGTGTGATGGTGTGTAATGGTGTGTGATGGTGTTTAATGGTGTGTGATGACGTGATGGTGTGTAATGGTGTGTGATGGTGTGTAATGGTGTGTGGTGTGTGATGTGTGATGGTGTTTAATGACGTGTGATGGCGTGTAATGGTGTGTAATGGTGTGTGATGGTGTGTGATGTGTGATGGTGTGTAATGGCGTACAATGGTGTTTAATGGTGTTTAATGGTGTGTGATGGTGTTTAATGGAGTGTGATTGCGTGCGATGGTGTGTGATGGTGTTTAATGGTGTGTGAT
>NC_069734.1:533389-545889 GCF_027358585.1 Pangasianodon hypophthalmus | reverse complement strand
TTACGCTTGATTCTGACCTTGAGCTTAAGCATGTTTCTTGAGTGATATCAGCTCGAGTGAGGAGCTGAAACTGTTCTTACAGCAGAGCGCATCGAATTAACACAGACACTGACTTTACTTTATTAATTCAACAAATGAAAAGTGTGAATTAAAAGTGTGATAAAATCTCCTACACTACGATTTCATCACCTCGACTTAGAAGGAAAAGACAATAAATAATTTTGTCAAAACTAAACTTCAGTTAGCAAAGCAACAACAATCAGACTGCACTGTGTAACTGTCTGAAATGGTGAGAGAAACGAGGCTGTAGCGTTCACGTCATGGCCTTGGAGTTCTTCTTCATGGCTGGAAACTCAGAGTCGAGCTCTCTGTCCTTCTACTGACCTTCTGTAAAGCAAACATCTCAGCTGTGTGTGATAAGACCAGAGGCGACCCACGTCGACTCATAACCTCCTGTAGCACGCACTACTTAGCAAAGGTTCCTCCAGCCACTTTTTTAATTCTACAGCAAGACTTAAATTAAAATCCTCCAATCTGTCTTTAAAACATCGCTATGATCAACAACATATACAGACAGCAAATGGGCGTGGCCTTATATGCTAATGCAGACACCCTCTTAATTGACAGGCCTCTGAGACTCCGCCTATTATTTAGCTCAAGCAACTAAAACCCAACAGTAAGAATCAGGATTGGTCCTTCAGTAAACTCCATTATTATTGTCACCCTTTGACCAAATGACCCAAAATGACCAAAGATAAATATATAAAATAAATAACAAATTTAACAAGGGACACTTTGAGCTTAAACATACAGGCGTTTTATACGTGCATCATAACACTACTTTTCAAACAGTAGCAATTTTTTCAAAATTTGACAAAATTATTAGCACCCCTTTCATTAATATCTATGAAAGCCCCTCCCATAGGTCTAGGTCCACTGTTAACCTCCTGGCAGAGGTAAACACATAGCAGGGACTCTCAAGTGGCACAACAGAAAAGCTTTTGCTCTATTGTCCAGAGATCACGAGTTCGAATCCCAACGATGCGAGAACCATCTGTGGTCCATTACAGCGTAATTGGCTGCGCTCTCTGGGTGGGAGGAGCATACTCTCTCTTCCCTGTCAATCACAGTGATACTAGCCAATCGTGGCTGTCTGTGAGTTTGAGAATATTATCTTACAGAAAGATTCAGATATGGAGCTCATGTAGATAATATCACTAGGATTGCTTTCTTTCATCTCAGAAATATTGCTAAGATAAGAAATATATTGTCACTACACGATGCAGAAAAACTAGTTCATGCTTTTGTTACCTCTAGGTTGGATTATTGTAATGCCTTACTGTCTGGATGTTCCAGTAGGAGCATAAACAAGCTCCAGTTACTACAGAATGCAGCAGCGAGAGTCCTTACTAGAACCAGAAGATATGAGCACATCACCCCTATCTTATCCACACTGCATTGGCTCCCAATCACATTTCGTATTGATTATAAAATACTACTATTGACCTATAAAGCACTAAATGGTCTCGCGCCACAGTACCTGAGCGAACTTTTGGTCTTTTATGATCCGTCACGCCTACTCAGATCAAAAGATGCAGGCTATTTGTTGGTACCTCGAATAGTGCGGGCTACAGCTGGGGGTAGAGCTTTCTCATACAAAGCCCCACAGTTATGGAGCAGCCTTCCACTTAGTGTTCGGGGCTCAGACACAGTCTCAGTGTTTAAGTCTCGGCTGAAAACATATTTGTTTAGTTAAGCCTTTAGTGAATAGTTTTCTTAGGTACAGGGGCAGGTCTGGAGGGTTTCACAGGCATAGAGTGTTGTGGTGAACTGGGATGTTTGGATGCTGTCGCCCCCTAACTAACAATCTCTCTCTCTCTCTCTCTCTCTCTCTCTCTGTTGAGCTACACATGCTACTCCTGAGATAACAGTGATCCTGACTCCTTCTGCTCTCTGGACCTGCCTGATCCATCCTGATGCCCTAGATCGCTCGCTGCTGTGAGGATGGTCCCACATGGACAGCCTGAAGGTACATGAGATTACTGAGGATGGTACCACTTAGAAACCATGAAGATGCCTTTGGACTTCAATTGATATGATAGCTTTAGGACTGCAATTCCCACAAACCCCAAGTTTTTCACTCAGGTCTCCATCAGTGAACAGTAGATAACATCAACAAAACAAACTTCATGTGAAAACTGTAATGAATTTCCTGGTTACACAACTGCACTATTTGTCCATGTAGCACACAGTTATAGAAGGGAATGATTTATAATCGCACTATCCGTTGCACCCAGATGAGGATGGTTCCCTTTTGAGTCTGGTTCCTCTCAAGGTTTCTTCCTCATATCGTCTCAGGGAGTTGTTCCTCACCACCGTCTCCTCTGACTCACTCATTAGGGATAAATTCATACATTTACAATTTATATCCTGAATGTATTTATTTCTGTAAAGCTGCTTTGTGAAAATTGAACTGAATTGAAGTTACAGCCAAGTTGTAACCTCCAGGCAGAGGGAATCAGGTTTTGCACCTAAGCATCCTGTTGCTTAGCAGCATTCATGATGTCATCGATCTTCACATTATGATCATGAATCCAATTCCTGATCGATATTTAACTGTTCCAGATGTGTGAAGCTTTTTATGCTTTATGTGCCAGTTGTCTAAAAGTTCATGTAAATGTTAGAAAATCACCATTTATTCTGACCTTTACTGCAGATTGTGGAATAAATCAAGCTGAAGCTGTTTAAATCATATTAATGAAGTTTAGAACGTTAGTGTGTCCTCTCGGGCATCTGAAGCTTCCTGCCGTGTCTCTGCCGTGTCTGTGTTTTGCTTAATGACTTCCTGAGTTTCATGGCGTTTCCTGTTGGGATTCAGCTCTTCACTGTAAAACTGAGTCAGCAACTCGAAGAGCTGATGTGTGTGTGTGTGTGTGTGTTTTGTGCTTTTCTGCTCTTTTTAAGAACATCTGGTGGAGGAACAGACAAAAATGAAATATTTATCCCTGAGTAGGACACCTCCCTGCTGTCTCGCTGTCCTGCTGTCTGTCTTACTGCCCTGCTGTCTCACTGTCCTGCTGTCTGTCTCGCTGTCCTGCTGTCTGTCTCACTGTCCTGCTGTCTCACTGTTCTGCTGTCTGTCTCACTGTCCTGCTGTCTGTCTCACTGTCCTGCTGTCTCACTGTCCTGCTGTCTCACTGTCCTGCTGTCTGTCTCACTGTCCTGCTGTCTGACTGTTCTGCTGTCTCACTCACTGTCCTGCTGTCTGTCTCACTGTCCTACTGTCTGTCTTACTGTCCTGCTGTCTCACTGTCCTGCTGTCTGTCTCACTGTTCTGCTGTCTGTCTTACTGTCCTGCTGTCTCACTGTCCTGCTGTCTGTCTCACTGTCCTGCTGTCTGTCTTACTGTCCTGCTGTCTCACTGTCCTGCTGTCTGTCTCACTGTTCTGCTGTCTTTCTTACTGTCCTGCTGTCTGACTGTTCTGCTGTCTGTCTTACTGTCCTGCTGTCTGTCTTACTGTTCTGCTGTCTGTCTCACTGTCCTGCTGTCTGTCTTACTGTCCTGCTGTCTCACTGTCCTGCTGTCTGTCTCACTGTCCTGCTGTCTGTCTGACTGTTCTGCTGTCTCACTGTCCTGCTGTCTGTCTGACTGTTCTGCTGTCTGTCTTACTGTTCTGCTGTCTGTCTCACTGTCCTGCTGTCTGTCTCACTGTCCTGCCATCTGTCTCCCTGTTATGCTGTCTGTCTCACTGTCCTGCTGTCTCACTGTTCTGCTGTCTCACTCACTGTCCTGCTGTCTCACTGTCCTGCTGTCTGTCTTACTGTCCTGCTGTCTGTCTCACTGTTCTGCTGTCTCACTCACTGTCCTGCTGTCTCACTGTCCTGCTGTCTGTCTCACTGTCCTGCTGTCTCACTGTCCTGCTGTCTGTCTTACTGTCCTGCTGTCTGTCTCACTGTCCTGCTGTCTCACTCACTGTCCTGCTGTCTGTCTTACTGTCCTGCTGTCTGTCTTACTGTCCTGCTGTCTGTCTCACTGTCCTGCTGTCTGTCTGACTGTTCTGCTGTCTCACTCACTGTCCTGCTGTCTGTCTCACTGTCCTGCTGTCTGTCTCACTGTCCTGCCGTCTGACTGTCCTGCTGTCTCACTCACTGTCCTGCTGTCTGTCTTCCTGTCCAGCTGTCTGTCTCACTGTCCTGCTGTCTGTCTCACTGTCCTGCTGTCTCACTGTCCTGCTGTCTGTCTCACTGTCCTGCTGTCTGTCTCACTGTTCTGCTGTCTCACTCACTGTCCTGCTGACTGTCTCACTGTCCTGCTGTCTGTCTCACTGTCCTGCTGTCTCACTGTCCTGCTGTCTGTCTGACTGTCCTGCTGTCTGACTGTTCTGCTGTCTCACTCACTGTCCTGCTGTCTGTCTTACTGTCCTGCTGTCTGACTGTTCTGCTGTCTCACTCACTGTCCTGCTGTCTGTCTCACTGTCCTGCTGTCTCACTGTCCTGCTGTCTGTCTTACTGTCCTGCTGTCTGACTGTCCTGCTGTCTGTCTCACTGTCCTGCTGTCTGTCTCACTGTTCTGCTGTCTCACTCACTGTCCTGCTGTCTCACTGTCCTGCTGTCTGTCTCACTGTCCTGCTGTCTGTCTCACTGTCCAGCTGTCTGACTGTTCTGCTGTCTGTCTTACTGTCCAGCTGTCTGTCTCACTGTCCTGCTGTCTGTCTCACTGTCCTGCTGTCTCACTGTCCTGCTGTCTGTCTCACTGTCCTGCTGTCTGTCTTACTGTTCTGCTGTCTGTCTCACTGTCCTGCTGTCTCACTGTTCTGCTGTCTCACTCACTGTCCTGCTGTCTCACTGTCCTGCTGTCTGTCTCACTGTCCTGCTGTCTCACTGTCCTGCTGTCTGTCTCACTGTCCTGCTGTCTGTCTTACTGTTCTGCTGTCTGTCTTACTGTCCTGCTGTCTCACTGTTCTGCTGTCTCACTCACTGTCCTGCTGTCTCACTGTCCTGCTGTCTGTCTCACTGTCCTGCCATCTGTCTCCCTGTTCTGCTGGCTGTCTCACTGTCCTGCTGTCTGTTTTACTGTTCTGCTGTCTGTCTCACTGTCCTGCTGTCTGTCTCACTGTCCTGCTGTCTGTCTGACTGTTCTGCTGTCTCACTCACTGTCCTGCTGTCTCACTGTCCTGCTGTCTGTCTTACTGTCCTGCTGTCTCACTGTTCTGCTGTCTCACTCACTGTCCTGCTGTCTCACTGTCCTGCTGTCTGTCTCACTGTCCTGCTGTCTGTCTTACTGTTCTGCTGTCTCACTCACTGTCCTGCTGTCTCACTCACTGTCCTGCTGTCTGTCTTACTGTCCTGCTGTCTGTCTTACTGTCATGCTGTCTCACTGTTCTGCTGTCTCACTCACTGTCCTGCTGTCTCACTGTCCTGCTGTCTGTCTTACTGTCCTGCTGTCTGTCTTACTGTTCTGCTGTCTCACTCACTGTCCTGCTGTCTCACTGTCCTGCTGTCTCACTGTTCTGCTGGCTGTCTCACTGTCCTGCTGTCTGTCTTACTGTTCTGCTGTCTGTCTCACTGTCCTGCTGTCTGTCTTACTGTCCTGCTGTCTGTCTGACTGTTCTGCTGTCTCACTCACTGTCCTGCTGTCTCACTGTCCTGCTGTCTGTCTCACTGTCCTGCTGTCTGTCTTACTGTTCTGCTGTCTGTCTCACTGTCCTGCTGTCTCACTGTCCTGCTGTCTGTCTTACTGTCCTGCTGTCTATCTCACTGTCCTGCCATCTGTCTCCCTGTTCTGCTGGCTGTCTCACTGTCCTGCTGTCTTTCTCACTGTCCTGCTGTCTCACTGTCCTGCTGTCTCACTGCCCTGCTGTCTGTCTTACTGTCCTGCTGTCTCACTGTCCTGCTGTCTCACTGCCCTGCTGTCTGTCTTACTGTCCTGCTGTCTCACTGTCCTGCTGTCTGTCTTACTGTCCTGCTGTCTTTCTTACTGTCGTCTGTCTCACTCACTGTCATGCTGCCTCGTTATTTGCAAAAAGAAAACTACAATATCAGCTGGTTATCTTTGGAAAGAAAGAAAAAAAGAAAGAAAGAATTTCTTCTCCTGATGAAATGAATTTTAGAGCGATTGAATAATTATCTGTAAATATTATGCCATCTCTAACTGCTCTATTAGCTACACATCACTTCCCTTAATTTATTTATACACTTTAATCTCTGAATATAAACAACTCACACACACACACACTCTCTCTCACACACACACACACACACACTCACACACACACACTCTCTCTCTCCCTCTCTCTCTTCTTCACACTGCATTCCAGAAACATCAGAAACGTAACACACACAAAAAACTTCCAATTCTTTTCTCATCAATCATTCTAAACTCTCTCTGGTATCATAAACACACACACACACACACACACACACTACAGATGCAGTAGAGAGAGATTAGAGTAAAAACAGGCGTGTGTTATAAACGGGACTGGAAGAGGGCCGTACAGTGCGTAAGAAAATTGTGTGTTTTTGTAATAAAGTGTAATTAACTGTACATTAATGTTGGTGTAATAAGTAACTGAACACTAACACACTGAGCTAAAGGAAAAGTATCTGACTCACCGCTTCGATGATCTTCAGGATGCCGAGCTGTGACGTGAGGTAGTGTGTGTTCCAGCTCATGCTCCTGAACACACTCCGGGAGAGGACGGGCTCCGTGGTGGGCTGATACGGGCTGCTCGTCCCCGACACCATCGCCGTGTTGGAGGCCTCGCCGTCAAAACCTTCCGCCTCCTCGCTGCTCCGCATCCTGACCCGGCCGCGGGGCTTTCACCGAGAAACAGCGCTCAGGACGCAGACACGCCGACGCAGGGCTGAGCGACAGGGGAAAGAGTTTATCTCCGTTACAACATGCATTACAGAGTCTCTCTGTGTGTCACAAAGTGTCCCTGTGTGTTACAAAGTGTGTCTCTATTACAAAATGTGTTACAAAGTGTGTTTGGTTGTTACTCCGTGTCTCTGTGTGTTATAAAATGTGATATAAAGTGTCTGTGTGTGTTATAAAGTGTGTGTGTGTGTTACACCGTGCCTGTGTGTGTTATAAAGTGTATGTGTGTTTTACACCGTGCCTGTGTGTGTTATAAAGTGTATGTGTGTGTTATACAGTGTATGTGTGTGTTATAAAGTGTATGTGTGTGTTAATGTGTTATAAAGCGTCTGTGTGTGTTACACCATGCCTGTGTGTGTTATAAAGTGTATGTGTGTGTTAATGTGTTATAAAGTGTCTGTGTGTGTTACACCGTGCCTGTGTGTGTTATACACTGTGTGCGTTACACAGTGTTTATATGTAAACGTGTAGGTGGGAAGGTGAAAGTCGATAAGGAGGAATGTAAATAAAGAAAATGGAGATGAGTTTAAGATGCAGATAACAGAATAAACTGTAGCTGTGGACAGAAATAAAGTTACAGACACTGAAATAAATAAACAGATGGAGATAAAGATGAAGGTCTGTGAGGAACAAATGAGACAGAAGGTGTAGACGGTGATGTAAAGTCAGAGATGGAGATGAAGCTGTAGGAATAGAGGTGGAGATAAGCGCTGGAGATAGAGTTAGAGCTGTGGATGAGAGAGATGGAGGGATGAAGCTGAAGATCTAGCAGGTGGAATAAACTGTAGATGGAGAGTGAGATGGAGGAATAAACTGAGATTAAGATGGAATTAGAGACAGACATGCAGGTGTAGATGGAGGAGGTATAAACTCTACCTGGAGGTGTGAAGCTGTAGCTGTATGTAAATTAGATGGAAGTGAGGTGTAGATGTTCTCAGTTCCTCGGAAGCTCCTGGGTTGTAGATTTCAGCTCCATGTTAGTGTTTATTCCTGAACTGAGTTTCTGTCCTTCAGCCTGCGGCATCTCCAGCACCAACACTGCTGCTGCTTCTGATGCTGGTGATGATGATGATGATAGTGTTGATGATGTTGTTGTTGTTGTTGTTGTTGTGTTTCCGCTCTGCACAGTGTGCACGCGCGCCGCAGTCCCGGAAAAACTCCTCACCAAACCGGAAACCGGACAAAACCCCAAAACACGCCGTGTGTGAACCTTCACCGAGCTGCAGGGAATGTGAAGAGGCCAGAAGGCCGGAGTGTGTGTGTGTGTGTGTGTGTGAGAGAGAGAGAGAGTGTGTGAGTGCGCGCGCGTGTGTGTGTGTGTGTGTGTGTGTGTGTGTGTGTGTGTGTGAGATGCGGGTTGCCAGGTTGCGCGTGTTTCAGATATTTTTTGTTAAACTGCGGGATTAAAAACATCTGAGCTGAAGTTTGTTTTAATTTCTGCTGTATGATTGATTGATTGATTGATTGATTGATTGATTGATTCACTTGTTTTTTAATACAAAATTCTGGGCAGAAAGTAATTTGATAATAATTTATCGAATAATTAATAAAACTGATGGACACCAATTTGATCACTTTTATTTCTATTTATTTTCTTTATTTTATAGAAAACATTTTATCTGTTTTAAATTAGTTTGTCTCTTTAACAATAATAAGTTATCACATAATTATAAATCATATTGCTTTCATTACAGTAGACTGGAGTTTATATCATTTCTGTTTATTTCTTTAAATATAATTTGAGTGATGTTTAACATTAAACAGAAAAATAGAGAAAGTGACTATAAACACATGAGTGTAATTTCTTTAAAACTATTTTTCTCTTTTTGAATTCACATTCACTCAGTTGTATATTTATATATTATTTGTGGTTTGATTCTGATTTATTATTGATGTAAACCTTTTGTTTAATCTTTATAATCTTTATAACTGACTGCAGGCTCTGCTTTGTTTGTTTGTTTGTTTGTTTGTTTGTGCAGATGTTTGATCAGATTGATTACATCTTATTATATTTTCCTTTCTAATGTTTAAATGCAAAGCTTCTCTGAAAGACAGGAGTAACAGCAGCTCTTCTCTGATTAATAAATAATTTAAGTTCATTTAAAATTTATTCCAAAATGCATGTAAACACTATATTTATTATTTTTTAGACTTTTTGTATTATTAGACTTTCTGTGTTAGACAGTGTGCTTTTCCATGACAAAAATAAACGCCATCTTCTGATTAAAAGTCAGAAGGCAAAATTTACCTCATTTTATTTGATCTTATAGTAGTTTATATTTATTTAATCCTGAAAAAGTTTATTATTTCCACAGGAACAAACGCAGAGAGGAAGCAATTTGGAGAGCTTTTGGACCCGGGGGACATCGGACCACCCGCGCTACATGATTGGTCAGAGAGATTTACTGGAGCCAATCCATTTGATCGTTACTTCCGCATATAATAACTTATTTGCATACAAGGGAGAAATTCTGAATTTGATTGGTCGTAGTGCCGCTGACGTCATAATCGCAGCTCCGAGACGCGCTTTGTTGTAGAAAATGGCGGATCGCCTGTTGCTAATGTAAACATAGAGCCGGGTTGCCAGATTGGAGTTAACAATTCCTCATAATCGCGTCTTAAATTATTAATCATTCCAATTTACTGTAAAATAAATAAATAATTAATAAGCTGACCAACTTTAATATTCATATTTTATACATTAAAAACTGTATTTAAACTCCAGTAGAGGTTTTAACACAATGTTTAGTATTTCATAACTGAGTACAGTATAAAATATTACCAGGTAAATAAGGAAAATTATTATTTAAAGATGTTATAAAAATAATATGCTGTAAATGATGAGTAGCTAAGAAACTGCTTTTACTTTTTAATCATGCACAAGAAAAAGTTTCACTAACAGTTAGTGTAAAATGTGTGTTTTAATTATTAACCAGTTATAAAGTTTTATTCCATCAGTAAATTATTAAACAGGATCTTTCACAGCAGTCTCATTCTCAGCGAAATTTATTCATCGAAAAATTATTCATAAAATTAGCACATATTTATTCATGACCTACTGTTGCACAAATAAGTAATACACAGTGTATGTGTGTGTGTGTGTGTGTGTTTGTTACAGTACAATGCTGAGTAACAGGGTGGTGTGATGAAGCAGAGTCACTCTTCCCATCCTGAAGTTGATTATTTTCCTACAACTGCACAGCCCCGAGCGTTTTATTCCTCTTACACCACAGCAACTCACCAACAATTACATTTGTTTTTTTTTATTAAAGAACATTATACTTTTTTTTATCTGCTTATAGTTATAATTAATGCTGTGGAACGTCAGTGAGAAGGTAGTTCCCGTCCTCACTTACGTTATAGCAGCTAGAAACAAGTCACTTGACACTGGAGACTCCTTCCGTTTGATAACTGGAATCTGAATTCCACACTGCTGTGGGATCAGAAGGTTTTACTACATTTGAAAGAAATCTCTCACACAGAATGAAGAGCAGAGAGACGGTGAGTGGAGTCTGGATGTTTTATTGAAGCTGTTTCCTTTTGCTTTATTGGCAGAAAAGCGAGCGACTCTGCAGAACCGTTATACTGCATCAGGAAAAAGGCGTACAGTCACACCGATTTAATACACAGAGAAAGTGTGAAAACCCGTTAATACAGGAACTGGACTCGTTCTGTTTGCTGCTGATGAGGGGAAGTGCTTCAGTTACACATTATACAGCGTATAATAAAAAATCCTGCTCTATCTGACGTGTCTTACACACTGAACTTTTTTATTCTTTGAGATCAATTTACATACAAAACTCACTGTAATAAAAAAAAAAAAAAAAAAAAAAAACAAGCCTGATCCTTCTGCACATCCTGAATTCTGATTAAAAACACATTCGAAGGCTTCATTTCATCTCACTTACAGAATTCAGCTTTTCCATAAACACACTGAAGAGTTTCAGATACATGTGAGGAAACTGAGCTGTAAAGCAGAACGGCGTGTCGATCATCAGCTACGCGATAAAATCACGATATTCAGCACAAACCGTTCCGCTGGCTTACAATCACTCCTGATGGAACCCCAAAGACCGTCACGTTCCACAAATAATATCATAAACTGTGATAAAATGTTAGCAGTAATGTGGATGTGAGTTTATTTACTGACACACAGCTGCAGTGTAACTGGAGTTTATTATAATGCGCTTTTATTGGAAGTGCTTTAACAACTAAACATGTGAATTAGTCCAGACTGTGTGCTTGCAAATGCGCAGGAAAGAAAGAAAATCTTACAAATCTCCATCGGAATCTTTTTTTATACAGCATAATAATAATAATAATAATAATAATAATAATAATAATAACCATGCAAAATTAATAAAAATAAAAAAGTAGACTCTGCACACCTTGTGGTCTTTTCCCTTAAAGAAACAAAAAGTAATAGAGAGGGGAATTTTTTTATTATTAGTATTTTTTTTTTTTAGTAAGAGAGGATTTGGAAATAAACGCAGCGAGAAAGACGAGTGAAGATAAACAGCGTGAGTGCAGGAATGATGACGATTTCACCAGGTGGAAGAAAAATATTAAAATGAAACACCACCCGGGGTGTGTTTGGGACGCGACCATGACTCTCTCTCTCTCTCACACACACACACACACACACACACACACACACACACACACACACACACACACACACACACACACACACACACACACACAGATCGCACATCTTTGGTTCCAATTTTTTTTTTCTTCTTTTCTTTTTTTTATTAATCTGTAGATTTCCGAGTCGCTCAGATTTTCTTTTCTTCTCAGGATTCAGACACGATTCTCACGTCCTGAATTTTGTTCTATTCTCACAAATAAATCCAAAAAAAGTCTGTTTTTAATGTACATGTAATCAGATATGATACAGGATCAGCAGAGATCATAACAAAAAGAGAAAAGACAATAAGACCGGAAGCATCATGAATCGTTTTCCTACATGGAGCTCGTGTGGAATAATGAGGAATGTTTCACACTGACACACTCCATGAGCTTTTTTTTATAGATTTTTTTAAATATATTTTTTTAATTATACGAAGCAGAATGGAGACGACGTGTTGACGATTGAAATAATCCAAGACGCACAGATGAAATACACGGAGTGGAAATGAGGCTGTGTTTCAATACTGTTCATCACGCGCCCTCGTCCACTTCTCTAATAATCATAATAATCATAAGAGTCCTCGGATGCCAGTTTAAGAGCCGCTCTGTTAGTTTAGATCTTACATGAAGTTTATCAGCTGAAATCACTTTAAATCGTTTATCGCTTTTCAGTCATTACTGAGTTTACCCAGAATGCACTGCAGCACCAATTAACTTTTTTTTAAACAAAATGGCGTCAAAAATGTCTCAGCAGGTCCAATAAAATCTGTTCAGTATTAAGTGATTGAGCTGAAATGTTTCTGTACAGTTCACAACATTCCATAAAATTCTGACTCGGGCTACTTACTAGATGGAAAGTCGGAATAAAAAAAAAAAAAGCGCTTGTTATAAAGAAAGCCGTCTGAGAAACATCAGCAGCTTCCCCAGTTTCAGTCGATACGGGAGACTAACGTCAGGATTTAACTCTGCGTACGTTAAACCTTCCTCTATA
>NC_069734.1:518389-523389 GCF_027358585.1 Pangasianodon hypophthalmus | reverse complement strand
ACAGTGAAGTGAAGACTGATGTACCACAGAATCTTATCGAGTTATTACAGCTCTGAGGTTTTTACCACAAACAACATTCACAACATCCACAGCAGCTCAGTTCACAAAATAAATCAGGAGTTACTAAAGCGTGTATTTTTATACTGTGGTTAATATTTTAGTGATATTTGATCCTGTTCTGCTCCACATTACAGTCACATGACCTAATTACACACTGTTACAAAGCCTATTACTTCAATTACTAGAGTTTTAACAGGCGAATTTTCACACACGACTCAGCAGGAAGTCTCCTGCAATTCCGTTCTGCACGGGTCCTTACGGGAGACGTCCCGCGCACGGGTCCTTACGGGAGACGTCCCGCGCACGGGTCCTTACGGGAGACGTCCCGCGCACGGGTCCTTACAGGTGATCTCTTACGGACTTTGTTAACAGGTAATAATGCTAGCGATTGCAGCTACAGCTGACTCGTGACCAGCTTCTGGTATTTTTCCCCACCATAAACTTTGCTATACACTGAAGACATCTGGGGTTGAGATGAATGAAAAGATGAATATGAGACAAAAGATCAGGATTTCAGCTTTCATTTCCTGATATTTACATCTAGATGTGTTAAACAATATAGAACATGACACCTTTTGTTTGAACAAAAGTGATCAAAAATACTGGAACATGTGACTGACAGGTGTTTCCTGTTGCCCAGGTGTACACTGTTAGATTGATTGTTTAAAGAATTAACAGCTCTGAATGTCTGCTCTTGGTCTGAGGCCTGGGTTTCTCCTGTGAAGACAGTATTTGTTGTTAAAAAGGATAAACCAACATGAAGACCAGAGAGCTGTCTATGGGAGAAAAGCAAGCCATTCTGAAGCTGAGAAAAGAGGGAAAATCCATCAGAGGCATTGCACAAGCATTGGGAATAGCCAATACAACAATCTGGAATGTCCTGAAAAAGAAAGAAACCACTGGTGTACTAACAACCAGACATGGAACAGATCGGCCAAGGAAACAACAGCAGCTGATGTCAGAAACATTGTGAGAGCTGTGAAGAAAAACCCAAAAACAACAATCAGTGACATCAACAACAACCTCCACAATGCAGGGGTGAAGGTTTCACAATCCACTGTTCAAAGACTTGGAGAACAGAAATATAGAGGCCACACCACAAGATGCAAACCTCTCATCAGCAGTAAGAATCAGACGGCCAGACTGGAATTCACAGAGAAATACAGAGATGAGCCACAAAAGTTCTGGAACCAAGATGAACCTCTACCAAAGTGATGGAAAGGCCAAAGTGTGGAGAAAGAAAGGATCTGCTCATGATCCAAAACATACGAGCTCATGGGTGAAGCATGGTGGAGGTAGTGTCATGGCTTGGGCTTGCATGGCTGCTTCTGGAACAGACTCACTAATCTTTACTGATGATGGAGCTCATGATGGTAGCAGCAGAATGAATTCAGAAGGCTACAGAAACATTCTGTCTGCAATTTACAGAGAAATGCATCCAAACTAATTGGGAATAACTTCATCATGCATCAAGACAACGACCCACAACACACTGCAACACAACAAAACACTTCATCAGGGGAAAAGTGGAAGGTTTTAGACTGGACGAGTCCATTGGCAGACCTTAACCCAACTGAGCAGCATTTCACCTCCTGAAGAGGAGACTGAAGGGAGAAACCCCCCAAAACTAACAACAACTGAAAGAATCTGCGCTACAAGCCTGGAAAAGCATCACAGAAGAAGAATACAGCAGTTTGGTGATGTCAGTGAGTCACCGGCTTAATGCTGTTATTGCAAGCACGAGACATGCAACCAAATATTAAGCACTGTTTACTTTAAGACTATCTGTTCCAATACTTTTGCCCACCTAAAAGTTGGGCGGTCTGATACAGAAGGTGCCATGTTCTAAGTTGTTTCACACGTCTAGGTGTAAATTTCAGGAAATAAAAGCTGAAACTCTGATCTATCGTCTCATATTCACCTTCTGATCTCAAACCCAAATGTCTTCAAAGTCATCATCAATCCCAGCAGCCTGAACCACACATGGGAGAGGAACGTCTACAACAATTACAATATTATTATTATTATTATTATTATTATTATTACCAGCACCTTTATCACACTAGGGGGATGTATGATCATAAATATGATTCTATAAGCTGTTTAAAGACTTATCTAATAATCTCTGTATCTGTTCTCCTTTTGTACAATAAAAGTATTCTTTCAGAGAAAATAAAAGCTTCAGCTCAGTTTCATCTCCAGGCAAAAACCCAAACACACTAATAATGAAGGTTTTATTTATTAAAATCACAAGGAGCAGTACATGAGACTCGCTGCACCAACACCAAGATTACACTCCCTCACTTATATCACAGCCTGCTTATTAATCTCACACTTTATTATTATTATTATTATTTAACTCGCTGTACATTGTAAAGCTAAACATATCTATACAAACAGGAAGCTGTTAATCACACTGCGTTACATAAACACTGTTATTACAGTTTAAACAGCTTCATCTGCAGCAAAGCCTTCTGGGTAAAACTGCTCTCCTGAAGTAATTCAGCTCGATCCCTCATCTTACTTCAACACACTTCACTAAAAACTAATAAAGTGACGGAACGGCAGCAAAGATGGTCAAGCTGACTAACCAAGGGGAAGTGGATAGGGGAAGTGGAAGAGGGGGTGTTAAACGCCCTGATCTGCATTACTGAAAACACACACACACTTCAGAACCTTCTATACCACACATACTACTGCCATTAACTCCATTTACACTCTGTTCTGTGTGTGTGTGTGTGTGTGTGTGTGGTCATGTTTACTGCAGTGAACACGTGTGTAATTGTCCTCCATCTTTATTTAGTACGAGTCTATAAGAGGAAGTGATTAAAGCTGTGAGACTTCAGCTGATTGGTTTACACACACACACTCACACACACAGACTCACACACACAGACTCACACAGACACACACACACAGACTCACACACACACAGACTCACACACACACAGACTCACACACACACAGACTCACACACACACACACAGACATACAGACACACAGACATACAGACAGACACACACAGACACACACAGACACACACAGACACACACAGACACACACAGACACACACAGACACACACAGACACACAGACCGACGCACACAGATATTTTCATGTAAACAAATAATCACACAGCGCCCAAAACCTCCCACAAGTCTCAGTTTGGATGAGACACACAAGACTAGTGTAGTTTTGAGCTTTTCTGTTTCTGCGCCAAGTGTAGGACAACTGGAAACACACACACGCACACACACACACACACACACATATACACACACACACACACATATACACACACACACACACACACACATACACACACACATACACACACGAGTGTTAACTGACTCAGACAATCTGTGGTTTCAAACTAAAGACTGTGACAATATGTCAGGGAAAAGCAGAGCTACGAAGGCTGACACACACAGACACACGCGCAGACACACGCGCGCACACACGCGCGCACACACACACACACACACACACACACACACACACACACACAGACACGCGCGCGCGCGCACACACACACACGTGCACCCACACACACACACACGCGCGCACACACACACGTGCACGCACAAACCGTATTACACTAAACAAACTTAATAAATGATTTCTGGCAACTATTTTATTAAAATCTCCTTCAGTCACAAATTTCATCTTGTATCTTTGACCGAATAATTAATTTGTTCATGGACTTGACTTTTGCGTTCTGCTTCATTTAAATCATTTCAACATTTAATAACATTCACTCAAACTACACAACTGAGAGAGAAAACAACAGAGAGATAAAACTTCAAACAGATTCAACTCTCTGTAATAATAATAATAATAATAATAATAAGCGACTCACTCCTCTGCTCCATGTCCCTCATGTCCTCGGGAGGAATCTTCAGCTTGTCCACGTGTTCTCTCAGGACACTCGTCCACTTCTGCAGAGACTCCATGATGGACCAGGGTCTGGACATGTCCACCACGAACACGGCCACGCTGTCCTTCAGAGACTCGGAGCACACGGCAAACTTCAGCAGGCCTTTGTGATAAACGTCTCCGTCCAGAATCCACACGTTACAGCGCGTCACGTCTGCGGAGCAGAAATCACACAATACACCGCAGCGTAAATAAACACTGCGCGCAGGTTTCTGTGGAACGCTCTACTGCGGAGAGGAAATCATTACTGTTCCGCCTCCGGTGTTCCTTACACTGCCCCAAACCATTCCCAAACCCCACTCCTGCCATTCCCAAACCCCACTCCTGCCATTCCCAAACCATTCCCAAACCCCACTCCTGCCATTCCCAAACCATTCCCAAACCCCACTCCTGCCATTCCCAAACCATTCCCAAACCCCACTCCTGCCATTCCCAAACCATTCCCAAACCCCACTCCTGCCATTCCCAACAATTCCATGACCACCCTTTAGACTTCACCTTCCTTCCCTCCTGCACTGCTCCACCTCGTCTCCATCTCCATCTGATCCATCATCCACACCCTCTCCCTGAGTCACCTCCATCTTCTCTCCATCTCCACCTCCACCTGTCCGTTCCCCCACGCTACCCCCCCCCCCTGGTTACTCCGCCCCCCTCCCCGTTACTCCGCCCCCTGCAGGTCCCTGATCCCAGTAACACACACCGCATTAACAGCAGTAACACGCTGAGCAGCAGCAGCGTTTGATCGATCGCTTTACCGTCTCTGTCTTCATCGTGCACGTTCAGGTACAGGTACTCCAGTCCTCTGCCCTTCTTATTGTGCTCCGCTCCCTGCAGTTTGGTCATCAGCGTCGTTTTCCCCGATCCATCGTCACCTGCGCGTGAGAGAGCGACGAGTCAGAGTCAGGATTACAGAAACTAACGAGGATAAAAACAGGAGTCTTACTATAATCTAACACTGAGGAGCGCTAAGATCTCGACGTGCTGATAATCAGATCTACGATACAT
>NC_069734.1:498389-515889 GCF_027358585.1 Pangasianodon hypophthalmus | reverse complement strand
GTCACAGCGCGCTACACACTCCTGACACACACCGAGTTACTGCCCCCTGCTGCTCACAGCGCGCTACACACTCCTGACACACACCGAGTTACTGCCCCCTGCTGCTCACAGCGCGCTACACACTCCTGACACACACCGAGTTACTGCCCCTGCTGGTCACAGCGCGCTACACACTCCTGACACACACCGAGTTACTGCCCCTGCTGCTCACAGCGCGCTACACACTCCTGACACACACCGAGTTACTGCCCCCTGCTGCTCACAGCGCGCTACACACTCCTGACACACACCGAGTTACTGCCCCTGCTGGTCACAGCGCGCTACACACTCCTGACACACACCGAGTTACTGCCCCCTGCTGCTCACAGCGCGCTACACACTCCTGACACACACCGAGTTACTGCCCCCTGCTGGTCACAGCGCGCTACACACTCCTGACACACACCGAGTTACTGCCCCTGCTGCTCACAGCGCGCTACACACTCCTGACACACACCGAGTTACTGCCCCTGCTGGTCACAGCGCGCTACACACTCCTGACACACACCGAGTTACTGCCCCCTGCTGGTCACAGCGCGCTACACACTCCTGACACACACCGAGTTACTGCCCCCTGCTGCTCACAGCGCGCTACACACTCCTGACACACACCGAGTTACTGCCCCTGCTGGTCACAGCGCGCTACACACTCCTGACACACACCGAGTTACTGCCCCCTGCTGGTCACAGCGCGCTACACACTCCTGACACACACCGAGTTACTGCCCCTGCTGCTCACAGCGCGCTACACACTCCTGACACACACCGAGTTACTGCCCCCTGCTGGTCACAGCGCGCTACACACTCCTGACACACACCGAGTTACTGCCCCCTGCTGCTCACAGCGCGCTACACACTCCTGACACACACCGAGTTACTGCCCCCTGCTGCTCACAGCGCGCTACACACTCCTGACACACACCGAGTTACTGCCCCTGCTGGTCACAGCGCGCTACACACTCCTGACACACACCGAGTTACTGCCCCTGCTGCTCACAGCGCGCTACACACTCCTGACACACACCGAGTTACTGCCCCCTGCTGCTCACAGCGCGCTACACACTCCTGACACACACCGAGTTACTGCCCCTGCTGCTCACAGCGCGCTACACACTCCTGACACACACCGAGTTACTGCCCCCTGCTGGTCACAGCGCGCTACACACTCCTGACACACACCGAGTTACTGCCCCCTGCTGCTCACAGCGCGCTACACACTCCTGACACACACCGAGTTACTGCCCCCTGCTGGTCACAGCGCGCTACACACTCCTGACACACACCGAGTTACTGCCCCCTGCTGCTCACAGCGCGCTACACACTCCTGACACACACCGAGTTACTGCCCCTGCTGGTCACAGCGCGCTACACACTCCTGACACACACCGAGTTACTGCCCCTGCTGGTCACAGCGCGCTACACACTCCTGACACACACCGAGTTACTGCCCCTGCTGCTCACAGCGCGCTACACACTCCTGACACACACCGAGTTACTGCCCCTGCTGCTCACAGCGCGCTACACACTCCTGACACACACCGAGTTACTGCCCCCTGCTGCTCACAGCGCGCTACACACTCCTGACACACACCGAGTTACTGCCCCTGCTGCTCACAGCGCGCTACACACTCCTGACACACACCGAGTTACTGCCCCCTGCTGGTCACAGCGCGCTACACACTCCTGACACACACCGAGTTACTGCCCCCTGCTGCTCACAGCGCGCTACACACTCCTGACACACACCGAGTTACTGCCCCCTGCTGGTCACAGCGCGCTACACACTCCTGACACACACCGAGTTACTGCCCCTGCTGCTCACAGCGCGCTACACACTCCTGACACACACCGAGTTACTGCCCCCTGCTGGTCACAGCGCGCTACACACTCCTGACACACACCGAGTTACTGCCCCCTGCTGCTCACAGCGCGCTACACACTCCTGACACACACCGAGTTACTGCCCCCTGCTGCTCACAGCGCGCTACACACTCCTGACACACACCGAGTTACTGCCCCTGCTGCTCACAGCGCGCTACACACTCCTGACACACACCGAGTTACTGCCCCCTGCTGGTCACAGCGCGCTACACACTCCTGACACACACCGAGTTACTGCCCCTGCTGGTCACAGCGCGCTACACACTCCTGACACACACCGAGTTACTGCCCCCTGCTGCTCACAGCGCGCTACACACTCCTGACACACACCGAGTTACTGCCCCTGCTGCTCACAGCGCGCTACACACTCCTGACACACACCGAGTTACTGCCCCCTGCTGCTCACAGCGCGCTACACACTCCTGACACACACCGAGTTACTGCCCCCTGCTGCTCACAGCGCGCTACTGCAGGAGAAACAGCCTGCGGCCTGCAGCACCGAGCCTCCGCTCCTTCACCCTCTATTTACACTTCCATATTTACAGAGTAAAACACTTACATATTACACACACACACTACAGAGTCTCAATTCTACACTATAGAGTTTCAATTCTACATTAAAGATTCATTTCTACACTACTGTTCAATTCCACACTATAGAGTTTCAATTCTACACTACAGTGATTCATTTCTACACTACAGTGATTCATTTCTACACTACAGTGATTCATTTCTACACTACAGTGAAAGTGTGTTGAGAGTAAAAACCCTGAAACTGGATTTAAGTCACTGCTTCATTCTACAGCGTGTGAAAATAAAACCCTCCTGCTGTGATAATAACACTGCTTACACTGCTGCTTCCTGCTGTCCATCTGCCACTCACACTCACACACACACACACACACACTCACACACACACACACACACACACACTCACACACACACTCTCACACACTCACACACACACACACACGCTCACACACACCGGCTTGGGGCGGGGCAGCTGGGATTGCAGTGGGCGGGGCAGTGTGACTGGGTCCATATGGTGTGTGTGATGTGTTGTGTAGTGGTGTGTTCGGCAGTGACAAAGCAACTTACACACACACACACACACACACACACACTCTCTGCTCTCTGACTGAGAGTAATAATCAGGGAAAATGAGAAGCTTTTGTTCTTTACAGCACAGACGCAGTGAATAAAACTCAGGGCCTTCAGGATGATCATTTAATACTGACATCAATAATAATAATAATTTCAATTCAATTCAATTCATTTTTATTTGTATAGCGCTTTTTACAAAGGTCATTGTCTCAAAGCAGCTTTACACAAACAAAAGTAAAGTGAAGTGTGTGTGTGTGCCGTCTCTGATGAGCAAGCAGGGCGACGGTGGCAAGGAAAAACTCCCTGAGATGGTGATAGGAAGAAACCTTGAGAGGAACCAGGCTCAACAGAGAACCCATCCTCATATGGGTTTACACTGTAGTGTGCGTGTGTGTGAGCACAATGTGTGTTGGTGTAGTCCATGGAAAACAGCTGAAGCGTTTTCGTGGCAGTATGAAGCATTGCCGGTGGACAGGTCCAGAGTGAAGGGGGGGAGGTCTGGATCACCGGCAGCTCAGGAGTGTAGCTCGGCAGAAGGAGAAGGAAAGTGGTTAGGTACACTCACCTATATATAATAATATTAATAATATTAATAATATTAATAATTAATTAATAATATTAATAATAATATTAATATAATAATAATAATAATAATAATAATAATAATAAAAGATGTAGATGTGGTAAAGGTTAAGTGAACTACACAGAACAGGGAGTTTCAGACTTATTATAATTCTAATCCTTATAATAATTTTTATAATTTACATGTTTAGAATTATAAAAGTTTTTTATTAGCATTTTACCTTTTTTACACTTCTTCATCTGGACACAAATTTCAATCCATATTTCACACTTTTACAGGAGCAGAGTTTAATTTATTTCCTTATTACTTACCATTTAATCAAATAATTACAAATATATTTAATATCAGATATTTTAATGATTTTATTGAAGCTTGTTTTATTTCACTGGAGCTCATGAATGTTCATTACTTCCTGATCGTTCTCCTGAATGTTTATCTCAGAGAGGAGAGTGCGTTCATCACGAAAACAACAGTGTGAAATAAAAATGATCCACATGGAAGTGAAAGTTAAAACATTATTTCTTTACTTGTGACAATTTTACACCTTTAATAAGAGCAGAGACTCATTCTTCATTTCATTATGCTCTAAAATAATTCTATTTTATTAAACTTAGCTTTAATTGTTTATTTTTAAAATAAAACATGAAATATCTACAGAAAAGCAGTATTATTATTATTATTATTATTATCATTAATATTATTATTATTATTATTATTATTATTATTATTATTATTATTATTATTATTGAGCATGTACAGTCAGTCTTCCGCCACTAGAGGGAGCTATGCATATTATATACATATTAGCAAAGATTCTCTCTCTGTCGCGCGCACACACACACACACACACACACACATATATATATATATATATATATATACCTTTTATTATTCAACATGCTTATGTGAGTGATAAAAAAATATAATATAGAAACATAAGAAAAAGGAGAAGAAAGAAAAAGGCTCATTTGAACCCTGACACACACTGAGAGTGTATTGACGATGACAGATGGTGCTTATTGATTATTGATCTGTGAGTGTGTGTGTGTGTCTCTCTCTCTCTCTCTCTGAGTGTGTTTGTGTGTGTGTGTGTGTGTGTGTCTCTCTGAGTGTGTTTGTGTGTGTCTCTCTGAGTGTGTGTGTGTGTGTGTGTGTCAGAGCTCTTCCTCCTCCTAAGAAAAGTCATTTACACGTCACACACCAGCACATTAATCAGTGTATAATATCATCTTTAATAAATCTTTCATTTTTTTTAATGATTGTTTTAATTCTTTTTATGTGACTGATGCACTGATACTGACTGTTACTCAGCACTCGCACTGGAGACTCCTTCCATAAATGTTAAATAAACGCCTCCTCACATATCAGTGAGTTTTTTAATCTGTTTATTATCAGTGGAGCGTCTGCTGTACACGTGAATGAGCTGTTGCTATAGAAACGATAACGTATCAGAGCGAGCGCATTAATATAAACCTGCGCTACTGTCAGAGCTGCTGTTATAGAAAACTAATCAACACCTGACGACATCTATAACTCTACTGTAAAGATGAGACATCTACTCCTCCTGTAAAGATGATGTCAGAGTGGCCACGCCCACAACGCAGTGTGTGTGTCCACCTGTCACCTTGATCACAGATTAATAAACAGGAAGTTCGTTAGAACAGATTCACAATTAAATATGACTCTAATGTAAATGTCACTGATTCTGCTGGTGGAAAATGGGAGTGTTTTGGGTTAAACACGCCCTTATTTACTCACACACACACACACACACACACACACACACTCACACACACACACACACACACACACTCACACACACAGTGTCTATTAACACCAGACAGTCGAGTCACATGCAGGTGTCACACTGCGTTAAGTGCAAAGCAATATTAACACTGACCTCTCTCCTTCCCCGTGTGTGTGTGTGTGTGTGTGTGTGTGTGAGTGTGTGTGTGTGCGTGTGTGCGTGTGTGTGAGTACACCATGTTCTTTCATGTTCTATGCCACACACAGGTTCCTTTCACTAAAATTGTGCTCTCTGTCACTTCCTCTCACACACTCACACATTTATCATATATTTCTATTTCATGTTGCAGTTTGATCAGAAATAATAAAACATATATATACACACACACACACACACACACACACACACACACACACACACACACACTGATCAGCCATAACATTAAAACCACCTGCCTAATATTGTGTAGATCCTCCTTGTGCCACCAAAACAGCTCTGACTCTGAGGCCTGGACTCCACAAGACCATGGATCGGACTTGTTTGTCCAGCACGTCCCACAGATGCTCGATCAGATTGAGATCTGGGGAATTTGGAGGCCAAGTCAACACCTTGAACTCTTTGTCATGTTCCTCAAACCGTTCCTGAACAGTTTCTGCAGTGTGTCAGGGAGCATCATCCTGCTGAAAGAGGCCACTGCCATTAGGGAACACCGTTACCATGAAGGGGTGTAACCTGGCCTGCAGCAATGTTTGGGTAGGTGGTACGTGTCAAAGTAACATCCACATGAAGGCCAGGACCCGAGGTTTCCCAGCAGAACATCGCCCAGAGCATCACACTGCCTCCGCCAGCTCGCCTTCTTCCCATAGTCACCGGTTGTTCTTCCTTGGACCACTTTTGGTAGGTTCTAACCGCTGCACACCGGGAACACCTCACAAGACCTGCTGTTCTGGAGATGCTCTGACCCAGTCGTCTAGACATCACAATTTGGCGCTTGTCAAAGTCACTCAGACTCTTACGCTTGCCCATTTTTCCCGCTTCAAACACATCAACTTCGAGAATGGACTGTTCACTTGCTGCCTAATAAATCCCTCACCTTTACAGGTGCCACTGTAATGAGATAATCAGTTATTCACGTCACCTGTCAGTGGTTTAATGTTATGGCTGATCGGTGTATAATAACTACAGCTGGATTTCTGTAAAGCTGCTTTGTGACGTTTTCCATTTTTTAAAAACACTGTACAAAATATATTCATTTACAGTATATGCGCGTGTGTAAAGTACATTAAGGGAAAAGGTACACAAAGTAACATAACTATATTACATTCAGTGTTCTTTAATGTTTTTAGATGGATCAGCGTTCTTAGTTTGCTAACTGTAGCGTTCTACATGGAAGCTTTAAGGGTTCCTCAGAGGACTCGCTGAAAAACCAGTAAGATTTCTTTATTCAAGCTTTTCTTCTGTGTGAGTCTCTGTGTCTCCCTTTGTCTTGCACTATTTCTATCTATCTTTACTCTCCTTTTCTTCTCTTTTTCACTCCTTCTTCATCTCACTCCTTTTTCTTCTCTCTCTCTCTCTCTCTCTAACTCTCTCCAGATAAAGGCTCTACAGGGTGAAAGTTTAGATAAATATGGGCTCTGGTCCTAAAAGGAGCAAAATGTGCATAATGTAGGGAGCGAGGGAGCGAGGGGGAGGGTGTAGGGAGCGAGGGAGCGAGGGGGAGGGTGTAGGGAGCGAGGGAGCGAGGGGGAGGGTGTAGGGAGCGAGGGAGCGAGGGGGAGGGTGTAGGGAGGGTGTAGTAGGGGGTGGGTCAGCACTGTAAAGCCACATGTCTCACACGGCGGCGAGGCTTTAAGAGGACGAGGTTCAGAGAAAGGGGAGCTCAGAGAGAGAGAGAGAGAGAGAGAGAGAGAGAGCATCTGTGTTCACTTCATCATCATCTTCATCATCCTCCTCCTCACTCATTTGGATTACTGAGGGTCTGGCAGACAGGTGGGTCGACTTCTATACCTCTGCACACACACACACACACACACACACACACACACACGTCTCATCTCAGTTGTACTAGAGGTTAGTGAGTAAGAGCAGAGAGTGCAGTGGGAGTGATCAGAGTACCGGCTCTACACGGCTCGGCTCTTTGTTCTCCACGGCTCTGTTCAATACCAAGCTGCACCTCAGACACACACACACACACACACACACACCACACACACACACACACACACACACCACACACACAGCAGCCCATACAGCAGCACATGAGGGAGAATTTCCCTGAAAGCCCTGGTTAATCTGTAGGAAGTCTTTGTGTCTGATGAAAAGGGAGGAGGTGTGAGAGGAGAACCCACCGTCCTGCCCCGGGAGCTCCAGGGTTCTAGAGCAGGTTCTCTGGGTTCTCTTTAACGCGTGCTTCCTGTCTTTAATAGTTTTAAAAGTTTTAATATATTTCCTTTACACACACACACACACATTTCAGGTCATGCTTCATTTTTTTTTGTATTTTGTCAAACCGTTTCTAAGTCGCATTAGCTCCTACCTTCACGTGACGTCATTAGGGTTTATTAAGAGTTTAACTTAAAGAACTGTGTATTTTATAGAATTTTATTTCGTTAAAAATCATCGCGCACGTTCTCATTTTAAAGTTAATTGTTGAAGCTCGTGCACGCTGTACAGGCTGCTGTGCGCGTTCACGGCTCTCACATCCTATTCTCGCGAGATTCAGCTGGAATTCGCGTTACCGAGGAGACTCCTAGGGCCGAGTCGCCATGGCAACGCCTTCAGCCTCGTTTTGGCTTTCTTCTGTTGCAAACGAATTTTATATTAATACTTATAAATTAATCAAGTCCTTATTTTATTTTTGATCTATTTAACGTCAGTTAATATTTTAATTGAGTAAGCTAAAGCTAGGTGTTAGCATAAATAGCTAAATCCTAGCTAGCTAGCAAAGCTATATAAATCAATGGCTATATGATCTTTTTTGTTCTGAACCAATCAATAACAAATCAATAAAAATATTTCTCTGTGTGTATTTGGATAAGATTAAATATATCTAAGAGTTTATATAATATAATATTATAAATATATAATATTAAAAAAAAACTGTGTGCTTAATGATTTTAAGATTTTTTTAAAAAAGTATCATTTAAACAACATTCTGATGTAAAACAGATACAGAAAATTAGGTAAGTCAAATTATTTATCTATATGATGCTAACTTATGAAGCTAGTTTATAAACTAAAATAATGAGGTGACGCGTGATGATGACGTCATTCCGCCTGTCACACTTACTCGGTGAAAAAAATATTTTTTGCTTTATTATTTTCTCATATTTTATTATAATTTTTTAATCGAAATGTCTGGAAGAAGTAAATTTGTAAAGGAATCGACGCCATTTTGAAGTTAGCATCAACAGTTACCTAGCAACGTCTGAGCTCACTCGTGCGCATGCGCAGAACTTCTGGTTATGACCCGGATTTGCCATGGTGAACAGCAGCAGTAATGAAACACTCAGAACTCTGGACTTTTTCCACTTCATTTATTTTGACCTTGAACGGGCATTTTACTGTCGGCTCTCCGTCCTCTACACAGCGTCCACTACTGATTAAACACACAGAGTTATTCATACACCATTCCGCTCGTTTCAGCTGCATATTTAATTTAAAAATCTGGTTCCCGGTGGTGTTGTAATAGTCAGTCCGGTGTTGTAATAGTCAGTCCGGTGTTGTAGCGGTCAGTCCGGTGTTGTAGCGGTCAGTCTGTTGTTGTAATAGTCAGTCCGGTGTTGTAGCAGTCGGTCCGGTGTTGTAGCGGTGTTGTAGCGGTCGGTCCGGTGTTGTAGCGATCAGTCCGGTGTTGTAATAGTCAGTCCGGTGTTGTAGCGGTCAGTCCGGTGTTGTAATAATCAGTCCGGTGTTGTAGCGATCGGTCCGGTGTTGTAGCGATCGGTCCGGTGTTGTAATAGTCAGTCCGGTGTTGTAGCAGTCGGTCCGGTGTTGTAGCGGTGTTGTAGCGGTCGGTCCGGTGTTGTAGCGATCAGTCCGGTGTTGTAATAGTCAGTCCGGTGTTGTAGCAGTCGGTCCGGTGTTGTAGCGGTGTTGTAGCGGTCGGTCCGGTGTTGTAGCGGTCGGTCCGGTGTTGTAGCGGTCAGTCCGGTGTTGTAATAGTCAGTCCGGTGTTGTAATAGTCAGTCCGGTGTTGTAATAGTCAGTCCGGTGTTGTAGCGGTCAGTCCGGTGTTGTAATAGTCAGTCCGGTGTTGTAGCGATCGGTCCGGTGTTGTAGCGATCGGTCCGGTGTTGTAGCGGTCGGTCCGGTGTTGTAATAGTCGGTCTGGTGTTGTAATAGTCAGTCCGGTGTTGTAGCGGTCAGTCCGGTGTTGTAGCGGTCAGTCCGGTGTTGTAATAGTCAGTCCGGTGTTGTAATAGTCAGTCCGGTGTTGTAGCGGTCAGTCCGGTGTTGTAATAGTCAGTCCGGTGTTGTAATACTCAGTCCGGTGTTGTAATAGTCAGTCCGGTGTTGTAGCGGTCAGTCCGGTGTTGTAATAGTCAGTCCGGTGTTGTAATAGTCAGTCCGGTGTTGTAGCGATCGGTCCGGTGTTGTAGCGATCGGTCCGGTGTTGTAGCGGTCGGTCCGGTGTTGTAATAGTCGGTCTGGTGTTGTAATAGTCAGTCCGGTGTTGTAGCGGTCAGTCCGGTGTTGTAGCGGTCAGTCCGGTGTTGTAATAGTCAGTCCGGTGTTGTAATACTCAGTCCGGTGTTGTAGCGATCAGTCCGGTGTTGTAATAGTCAGTCCGGTGTTGTAATAGTCAGTCCGGTGTTGTAGCGATCAGTCCGGTGTTGTAATAGTCAGTCCGGTGTTGTAATAGTCAGTCCGGTGTTGTAGCGGTCAGTCCGGTGTTGTAATAGTCAGTCCGGTGTTGTAGCGGTCAGTCCGGTGTTGTAATAGTCAGTCCGGTGTTGTAATACTCAGTCCGGTGTTGTAGCGGTCAGTCCGGTGTTGTAATAGTCAGTCCGGTGTTGTAATAGTCAGTCCGGTGTTGTAGCGATCAGTCCGGTGTTGTAATAGTCAGTCCGGTGTTGTAATACTCAGTCCGGTGTTGTAATACTCAGTCCGGTGTTGTAGCGATCAGTCCGGTGTTGTAATAGTCAGTCCGGTGTTGTAATAATCAGTCCGGTGTTGTAATAGTCAGTCCAGTGTTGTAGCGGTCAGTCCGGTGTTGTAGCGGTCAGTCCGGTGTTGTAATAGTCAGTCCGGGTATTTTGTGTGTTATCACGGTGTAAACATACAGCAGTCTCAGGGTCTCATGGTGACCTTGTAGTAACAGAAACAACATAATTAATGTCAGACTGAATAATATTAATTCAGTGAATATCTCCTGAACCGGGAATGAGTGGACTCGTTATTCCTGTGAGGATCAGCCTACTGTAATTAACTGAACACTACACATATTAATTTAGCAGTGTTCGTGCCTATATGTATTTCCATTGGCCTGGGCACATGTATGAATCCCATATACGTTTAGTTTATTTCCTTCCTTACATGAGCCAACTTCCTTAAATGTCCATATTGCAGTGTGGCTGTGACTCTATTCCAGGCTCCAGTGTTTCATTTTCTTTCTTTCTCTCTATATAAGTATAAATCACTGAATCCTTAACTAAACTGCATGAATACATTTCATCATTGGATTCCTAGTCATTATATTTTCTGCCCTAATGCTTGATTTCCTCATTTATGAGAGTGAATATAACTGAGACTGTAATCGTAACCGTTCCAGAGAGTTCTGAGCTGTAATAAAACCCAGCACGCACTGCCGAGCTCAGCACTTGGATCGATTTTTGCATTATGCTGGCGCATGACTGCGCATCCTCTAATGCATGCAGCAGTGCATCAGCACTCTGGGCCGTTCCTGATGTGGAGTCACGCTGCTGCAGACATCACACCACCAGCAAGTGCAGAAAGATTCATTTAAAATCTCTGCATCTGGACGTACAGTAGTAATGTACACTCAGTAAGCATGTCCATACTCAGGGCTCGATTAGCTCTTTTTACAGGATTATTTTCTACAAAGTGAAAGCTGGGTGTTGAAAGAACTCAGTGTTCTCATTTATTTTTTAACCGCAAACAAGCTGAAATATGTTTTAGTACATCATTGTGTATAAAGCAAGAGCAGATTAAATAATCCGGTTAAATCATTCCAGGATTTCGTGTTTTGTGTAATGTATAGCGGAGCTGCAGTGTACAGTTGTGTGTTATCTAATCAGCCGTGTTCTCCACCCTTATCTCCTCACTGCACTGAGCTCAGCCAGTCGTCCATGAATGTCGCATGGCTCCTATCAGTCCGACTCTAACGCACTAACAGCAGCACTACAGCCCTCGAGCTGGGCACAGCAGGAACGCTGCACATTCATCCCGTCTCTATGAGCAGATCACTTTCTGTTTGTGTTTCTCTCATGGCAGTAAACCAGCTCATATTTTCCCACGACACTGAGGTTAAAATTCTCTCCTTATTTATCTAGTTTGTGTCCTTCTCACGAGAGAGACGGTGAAAATTCTTACTTTAAACGTAAATGCTATGAGTGAGGAATGAGTGAGGAACGGGGCAGCTCGTTGGTGTACGACTTACTCAACATTCCAGACTCTTTACAAGAACCATGTGAAGTTTCCATCCAGCAGCCATTTGTCTTTCATTCGTCCTCGTCTCCCGCAGCTTTTGGACTGCATTCAAACGTTCTCCTTTTGGCAGAGTTAGCCGTGGTGAATAAAGTGAATGCCCTTTAAAAGGCGACACAGTGCAGGCGAAGCTGGCAGTCGCACACAGTGCGCGCTTTTATCAGTTTTCACTTCCATCATGGTTAATTAATCCCGTGTTCCAGTCCCGGTTTTAATGTACCCTTGATGAATTGCCCTCAGCGCTTCTCCTGGGTCAAATCTGCATTTACTGTCATTACTGTATTAGTTCAAGAAAAGTCTGTTAGAACGACTCAAGGGGCACAACCTACCCAGAGTGCATTGTGGTCTGAAACAGTTTCTTTTGTATAAAGACGTTTTGTTCTATGTAGCCACCGACTTTATCTGTACACACCGCACTAAGCAGTTGTCAAGCTAGATAAATAGGGTACAAACCCAGTATGACTGCACACAGTGTGACGCACATTTACTAAGAGTTTACTGAAAGCAACAGGATTCATTTATCAAATCTCTCAGTTGTGTGTATTGTCGTCTTGGTCAAACCTGCCACATTTACAAAAAGTTAGCTGATTTTCTTCGTAGTTACACACATATTTATGTTGATAAATTCTAATCAGCTGCAAATTACTAAGCTTGTTCACATTTACATTTAACCACACCCACAAAACTCCACAAAAGGCAAAACTCAGAGCTGAAAACAACAAAATGACGACTAAGTGGTGAAAAAGCGCCTCCTGAGTGCGGTGTGCGCAAATCTCCAAGTAATGCAGCTCAGCCACTGCAGCGCGTCAGCTACCATACACACAATCTCCTCCTCCTTTTATAGGGTGCCATTACTTTTGTCCTAAATTGTAGAATTTATTTATTTTGGATCGATTTATTTCATGTCATTAATACGAAGTGACTGGGTTTCACAAAGTGTTCATTAACCCGTATATAAAATCGCAGTTATACGATTTGAAGCTCAATCGAGGTTCACGTTAGTGAGTTTCCTTATACGCAAATTTACACAAACGCAGGAGCGATACGTGGGATGAGAATATTTATCCTGCAAATGATTCACCAATTAACTGATTCATATCCAGTGTGATAAACGAGAACACATGCATGTTGGACCATGTTGAAGAAACACGCTGTGCACTGATTTAATCACCTAAACTCAATTTCCGTGGTTTTGCAGGTCGCATTATGGGAGGTAAGCTGAGCAAGAGGAAGAAGGGATACGATGTCAGTGACCCTAAACAGAAAAAAGAGGAGAGTGCTGTGGTAGCTACAGCTTCAACAGAGAAGAAAGCTGAAGCTCCTGAAGCAAACCAGGATGGAGCTGCAGAGATCAAAGCAGAGCAAGTGGCCCAAAGTGCTGCAGCTCCTTCTGAACCTCCATCTAAAGCTCCAACTGAGCAGACTGCCTCACCAAATGAGGAAGAAGTGAAGGAAAAGCCTGTGGAGGCTGCTGCTGCCACAGTGGAAGCTGCTTCTGCTCCACAGGCACTAGCACCTGCCCCAGAGGAACCTGCACCTGCAAAAGAGGAGCCCACACCAACCTCAGAAAAAACAGCAGCTGCCCCAGAGGAACCTACACCTGTCCCAGTGGAACCTGCACCCGCCTCAGAAGAACAAGTAGCTGCCCCTGCGGAACCTGCACTTAACCCAGAGGAACCTGCACCTGCCTCAGAACCGGCAGCTGCCCCAGAGAAACCTGCATCTGCCTCAGAACCGGCAGCTGCCCCAGAGGAACCTGCACCTGCCTCAGAACCGGCAGCTGCCCCAGAGAAACCTGCATCTGCCTTAGAACCGGCAGCTGGCCCAGAGGAACCTGCACCTGCATCAGAACCTGCAGCTGCCCCAGAGGAACCCGCACCTGCCTCAGAACTGGTGTCTGCCCCAGAGCAACCCACACCTTCCTCAGAAAAACTAGCAGCTTCCCCAGAGGAACCTGCACCTGGCTCAACAGAACCAACAATTGCCCCAGTGGAATCTGCTCCTGTCTCTAAAGAACCACAAGCTGCCCCTGAGGAACCTGCATCTGCCTCTGAAGAACCAGTAGCAGGCAATATGGAACTTGCACATGCCTCTAAAGAACCAGTAGCTGCCTCTGTGGAAACTGCACCCGCCTCCGAAGAACCAGTAGCTGCCCCTGTGGAACCTGCACCTGCCTCTGAAGAACCAGTAGCTGCCAATGTGGAATCTGCTCCTGCCTCCAAAGAACCAACAGCTGCCCCTGTGGAAACTGCACATTTCTCTGAAGAACCAGTAGCTGCCCCTGTGGAACCTGCTCCTGCCTTAGAAAAAATGGTAGCTGCCCCTCTGCAATCTACACCTGCCTCTGCAGAACCAATAGCTGCCCCAGAGGAGACTACACCTGTATTAGAAGAACCAGCAGCTGCCCCAGAGGACCTGGTACCTGGATCAGAAGAACCAGAAACAAATGAATCAGTTGCTGACCCAGTGCAAGATGCTCTAGAGGAACCACCCGTTGTACCTGAAGAGGCTGTTTCTGCCCCGGTGGAGGCTGCAGCTCCCTCAGATGAATCAGAGGATCCACCAGCTCCCGTTGTAGCTGTTTCTACCCCAGTACAGTCTGTTGCTGCCCCAGAAGAACCTGCACCTTCCCCAGTAGAGACTGTTGCTGGCCTGGAGGAGTCTACAGTTGCACCAGAGGAACCATCAGCTGTACAAGAAGAGACTGTTTCTGCCCCAGAGGAACCATCAGTGGCAGTAGAGACTGCTTCTGCCCCACAGGAACCTGTAGCAGAGGAACCTGCTCCACAGGAACAAGCTGTTGCAACTGAGGAATCACCAGCAACACTAGAGGTTGTTTCTGCCCCAGTAGAGGCTGTAGTTGTCTCTGAGGAACCTATAGCTGCCACAGTGGAGGCTGTTACTACATCACAAGAACCATTACCAGAGGAGAGTATAGCTGTTTCTGAGGTGGCTGTAAGTGCTCCAGAGGAACCTACAGATTCAAAACAACAAGCAGCTCTTGAGGAAACATCAGTTTACCCAGTGGAGCATGTAGCTTCCTCAGAGCAGTTTGGAACTACACCAGATGAGCCTGTTATCACAACAGAAGAACCTGAAGCCGCTCAAGTGGAGCTTGCAGCAGAACAAGTAGTACAGGAAGCTGTCCAGGAGGTTTTAAATGCCATGGAAGTTAAGGAAGTACCAGCTGAGGTCACAGAACCTCCAGAGGTTTTGGAGCTAGAAGCAAAACCAGAGATTTCTGATCTTCTTCCTGTGTCTGAACCAATTTCAGTAGCACCTTCTGCTCCAGAACCAGAAGCTAAATCTGAATCTGTTGCAGATGTTGAGGAACCCATTCCTGAAATTGTCATTTCAGAATCCACTTCGGCCAACAAGATCTTACCTGCAGAACCTTGCGGGGTTATGGAGGAGAAGCTGGAAAATGGAGAATATGAAAGCAATGGATCAGCAGAAGAACCTTCACCAGCAGTAGCTAGAGAAAATGGAGTGTGTCAGGAGCAGGTGATGGGAGATGCTCCTGTAGATGCTCCAGTAGATGGCCCAGTAGATTCTCCGGTAGCTGATCTTCATGGAAAGGAGTGTGTGAACGGCGTGGTGGCTGAACAGGAACTTAACTGTGAACTAAAAAAGGACTTAAACATGGCTGGTGATGTTGAGGACATGGTGGAGTGTCTCAGTGCCGCAGTGAGCCAGGCTGTAGATACGGCATGAAAATAAAACACAAACCCTTCACATGTGAATTCCATCCAGAAGAAACATAATAAAGTCCTCCAACGATGCAGGCTTCCTGAAATATAATCATCCAAACTGCCTTCACAGTGACTCAGGTGCAGCGAGTTTAGGGTTACAACCACTGAAGAACAAGCGATGAAGAATAGAGAGAATTACTGAGAATGAAAAAAAAAGAGATGAAGAAAGAGAAAAGAAGAAGAAGAAGAGTGTATTTTGCCATGTTGTGATTGGCACTGGCGAGCTTTAACTGCCTGAGCTGGTTAAATATAAAAACCAGGAAAAATACGAACGTTGGTTAAACAACAACAACAACAAAAAAAAAAGCCACACTGGACATTAACAATGAAAAAAAAAAAACAAACGATTGAAGTGAATAATTCTTGTGTTTGCTTGTGTGTTTGACGAAAATGAAAGTGGTTATTGGATTAGCATTTAAATATACATAATCAAATTTAGCCTTTCACGTATCCTTTTCTTATCCACGTAACGAAGTAATGAAGTACGTTTTGAGCTTTTAGAGCCAAAACTGCGAGGAATGTTCATTTTAACTTTGACGGCTTACCTTAGAAAATAAAACAAAAAAAAATGTTATATGTTAAACTTGGATCTTAATTTCACATCTTTCTAATTATTCTGGGAGAGTGCCTGAGACTAAACCAGTCTACTGCTCGTTTCTGTTATATTTAAATGTGTATTTGAAATAAACTCCTGTCCACTAGGGGGCAGAAAATAAAATAAAAAAAAAAAAACAGAATGAAAGTCTCGTGTTTTACTACAGAATAAACGGAGAAGAAGAACCGGATCAGTACGTCTTACTTCTGGGTTCTTTATCATGACACTGCTGCGTAAGATGGATATCAAAGAGAATACAACACACTGCTGCATTCTGATTGGTCAGAAGGTGTTGATTAGTTTTCTATAACAGCAGCTCTGACAGTAGCGCAGGTTTATATTAATGCACTCATTCTGATACGTTATCGTTTCTATAGTAACAGCTCATTCACAGGGTGAAGGTTTCTGTAAGGAGAAATGTGTTTATGTAACATGTATGGAAGGAGTCTCCAGTGTCAGCGCTTTGTAACAGTCAGAGGTAAAGCTGTAGCTTTAAGTTTTCCGACGTCTTCAGGACAGAGGAGTTTACGCTTCTTTGCGGTTTCTCGCTAACATGACAAACTGCGATTTTTTGTCTCATTAACCTGAAGAGAGAGAATAAAGAGAGACTGGTGAGGGAACGAGTGTTTATAGCTGCTATAACATTAAATGTAACTATAAAGGGATAAAAAGTATAATATGTTGCTCTTTAATAAATACAAAATCGCAGTCGTTGTGTTCGAGCTCGCAGACTGTCTGCTGATTTTCACTCTGTCCATGTACACACTGCGGCAGAACAGCACACGCCTGCACTGTACATGAGAACACAGCAAAGTACATGTACACACACACACACACACACACACACACAGAGAGCTCTCGAGTTTCATTACACAAACACATGGAGCTGCAGATTTATGAAAGGAATGTTCTTGAGAGTGCAGGATGGGGGGATGAACTCACTGCCTTCTCACACACACACACACACACACACACACACACACACATGCACATATACACATCCATGTTCTTGCTCAAATCCTCAAAACGAGAACATTTTCTTATAATGTTTGACGTGTGTAGGCGACAAATCTCTCTCTCTCTCTCTCTCTCTCTCTCTGTGTCTCTCGCTCATCAGTACCCTCACTTGT
>NC_069734.1:478389-495889 GCF_027358585.1 Pangasianodon hypophthalmus | reverse complement strand
ACACACACACACACACACACACACACACAGTCCCATCCATCAGCTACACACATAAACACAACATGACACAACCAAGCACTCATAACTGTCTCACGTTCTCCTCTCTCACTTCAGTGTGTGTTGATTAGTTTTCTATGACGTGTACAACGGACGCTCCACGTATTATGGAAGGAGTCTCCAGTGTCAGCGCTTTGTAACAGTCAGAGGTAAAGCTGTAACTGTCAGTTTTCCGACATCTTCAGGACAGAGGAGTTACGCTTCTTTGCGGTTTCTCAGTAACATGCGGAACAAGCTGCAATTTATTATTTTTTTCTCTTATTAACTTGAAGAGAGAGAATAAAGAGAGGCTGGTGAGGGAACGAGTGTTTATAGCTGCTGTAACGTAAGTGACAACAGGAACTAACTTGTTTGACAAACATTAAATGTAACTATAAAGTAATTAGAATTCATAAACTTTGGCAAATTGCTGTGGTGTAAGAGGAATAAAACACTCAAAGACTTGCAGTTATAGGAAACTAATCAACATTACAACAGTAACTCCGCTTCATCACACCACCGTGACGCAGTATTTCACTCTCTCACACACACGCGCTTGCTTATACCACTGTGTGTGTGTGCGTGTGTGTGTGTGTGTGTAATATACCTATTATATATTTTTTTAATAAATACTCATTGTCATCTCTCAGAGAGGTTACGCAGCAGGTTACGCCACATACCTGAGAAATTCAACATGTCACTTTGTTCTCATCAGCAGCTCACTGTGGAGTCCCTTTCCTCACACACTACATCACACACACACACACACACACACTACATCACACACACACACACACACACACACACACTCACACACACACTACATCACACACACACACACACACATTCACATAAATATTTCTGTAAAGCTGCTTTGTGACAATGTCCATTGTTAACAGCGCTATACAAATAAAATTAAATTGAGTCGATTTGAACTATATGTTCTGTGAATGTGTGTGTGTGTGTATGTGTGTGTGTGTGTGTGTATTTGTCACTCTCATTCAGGGCTCATAGGGTTGCCCCAAATCTCTCTCTCACACACACACACACACATTCTCTGAGTGCCATTCTTATCTCTCACACTCGGTTCCCTTCATCTGCCATCACAGTCAGTGTGCCAGATTCCACACACACACACACACACACACACACACACACACACACATTCACACACACACACACACACACACACAGAGATTTACTGTTTTTGTTTTTGTATAAATAATAGTATAAAGTTATTGAAATATAACCTGAACCGTTAAAGTTTATGATGGAAAAATGTATTAAGGAGCGTTTCAGTACTCTCAGGTAACACACACCTGTCTGCAGCACGCAGGTCAAAGGTCAAACTGTTCAGATTCATCAGTTAAAACACTACGCTAACCCAGGACACCTGGTTACATTGTACAGGTATAGTTTATACCTGTGGGTCTCAAAGTGGAGTCCAGGTACTCTCAGGTCCAGGTACACTCAGGTCCAGGTACTCTCAGGTCCAGGTACACTCAGGTCCAGGTACTCTCAGGTCCAGGTACTCTCAGGTCCAGGTACTCTCAGGTCCAACATCGGCTCTGACGTCACGTCTTCTGCTGCTGGAAATTTCAGGAATAAAAAAGCTCCAGGGCTTCAGTAAACACACAGAACGTTACTGTGCACATTTCAATCCTGAGTCTAACTTAAATAACTGGATTATTTTCATTAAACTGTAAAACTATTCAAATATTAGACTCACTATTCAAATGTGCACATGAAGTAGATTTTTCACTTAAAGAGGCTACAAAAGGTTTGAGTTTGTGTTATATAACTAAGTTTAACCTTTACACTTCTAGAGAGACAAATTACAGCCGTTTTCATTAAAATATAAAAATAAATCTCCCCCTAATCACTTACAGTAATTTAACACAAATCATCATCTGAGTTGTTAATTTTTCACACAAAATCACACAAACTGAATTTAAAAAACTGTTGTGATAGTTTCCAGTGTTCTTAACTCTTTTACATGTTATATTTGTTCAAAAATATTATCTTCTATAATTTTGTTCATCAACATTAAATATTTTAGACGTGAAAGTTACCAGCGTTTGTTTATAAACGCAAACGGAAGATTTTATTTCAGGTATAATGTATAGATATATATATTTCAGGTATGTTTTATTGTTTTTTTTACTCCACATGGCTAATCCATTTACTTTTTAACACAAGTGATATTCAGAAAGAATTAAAGTTCACATGACAGCAATTTTAAGTAATAATGTAAAGAATCTGAGCTGGTGTTTAAATCATGTATGCATGAAAGGGTTCAGAATCTCCACATAGCCGGATTAGCAAGATTAGCATTGTGCAATTAGCAGCAGTGAGTGTTAGCATAGTCGTGTTCCTGTGAGTGCTAAACTAGCAGAGCGCTTTCTCTGTAAAAGAAATGAACCTTTAGAACAAAGTGAGAGTCTCAGCGGTTCTACAACGTTCTACATCAGTACACTGTGACAGAGCGGGGTGACAGAGCAGATCACACACACACACATACACACACACACACACACACACACACACACACGCACACACACACACACACAACGTGTATCTGTGCAGATGGATGCCAGTTTGTGTGCTGTGTTGTGTGTCAGCGTGTGTAAGCGTGTGATCTCAACTGGTATACGGGAGTGTGTGTATTACACACACACAGACCCACACGTGTACACACAGATTATGTAACTTGAATGCTGAGAATTTTAACATGCATGTGTGTGTGTGTGTGTGTGTGTGTGTGTGTGTGTGTGTGTGTACACAATGCTGTTCTTTAACCACACAGAGGGCAGAAGGTGAGTTCTGTTTAAAACTCGTGACTGTTTCGTACACACACCACTCTTTACAGCTCAGGGAAAAGAAGAAGAAGAGAAGTTCTGGACTCTGATTGGTCAGAAGGTGTTGATTAGTTTTCTATAACAGCAGCTCTGACAGTAGCACAGGTTTATATTAATGCACTCATTCTAATACATTATCGTTTCTATAGTAACAGCTCGTTCACAGGGTGAAGGTTTCTGTAAGGAGAAATGTGTTTATGTAACATGTATGGAAGGAGTCTCCAGTGTCAGCGCTTTGTAACAGTCAGAGGTAAAGCTGTAGCTTTAAGTTTTCAGACGTCTTCAGGACAGAGGAGTTTACGCTTCTTTGCGGTTTCTCAGTAAAACGACGAAGAGAGAGAATAAAGAGGCTGATGAGGGCACGAGTGTTTATAGCTGCTATAACGTAAGTGACAACAGGAACTAACTCATTTCACAGCATTAAATGTAACTATAAATGGATAAAACATGTGACGTGTTGTTCTCTAATAAATAATAAGTTAGTGTGGGCAAATTGCTGTGGTAAGAGAGGAATAAAACCCTTGAGGGAGTTCTGTCTATTATTATTATTATTATTATTATTATTATTATTATGTGCTCTGAGTGTTTACTCAGAGTCGAGGGTTTAGTCTCTCTCTCTGCACTCAGTCTGGAGCTCCAATAAATAACAAGGAGACGCCATGTTTAATAAAATACAGCAGGACACACACACACACACACACACACACATAGAGCTGCTGGATCTCAGCCAACACCATCATCAGCAGAACATCCCTGTTGGTGGGAAAATGGTATCTGTCTGTCTATCTATCTATCTATCTATCTATCTATCTATCTTATTTTAAGCTTTATCATAACTTTTGTCTCATTAAACTAAACCTAACTGACTGCAGTTCTGATTGTGAAGTTCGAGCATTGTGAACTATTTTCAGAAATTAGTTCATTAATAATAAATCTGTAATAATTCATAAATCTGTATATTAATTGTCTATGTGGTTAGACACTGTGATGAAATGTAGTGTGTTTTATTTCTTCATTTTCATTTGTTTAAATTGTGTTTTTATGTATATTTATTTAACTCTTTGCTCCTCTCTGTGTTTTTAATATTGATACTGATTCACTGATTCATACATTTAGAAATACAGGTTTATAAAGTACACTGTGTAAGACAAAGGTTTCTGCTGATTTTAATAAAAACTAAAGTGCAATGAAATTAGTTTTTCTGTTCCTAATTTGGAAATGTTGTGATAAATAATGGTATTAATAAGAAGACTGGTCTGTTTGTTTTTGATTTGATTAACATTACTATACTGTACACTGTATATTGGTTGTGTTCATTATTTGGCCTGTATGTTTGTATTTCATCTGTTTTTAGCCTCTTTATGAAGAACAGAAACTCTTACGTAAGCCTGTTGTTCGTAGACTTTATTACTGTCATTCCCCTGAAGCTAATGGAGAAACTCCTCTCACTTGGTTTGCAATCCTCAATCTGCCACTAGGTCCTGGACTGTCTGCGTTGCAGACCCAGATTAACAACAAAACATCTCACACCATCACCCTCAACACTGGAACCCCAGGGTTGTGTTCTAATCCCCCTTTTATTCACCCTGATCACACACGATTGTTCAGCTCAACACAAATAATGAGGTGCAACAACGTGAGGACTGGTGCAAGGATAATAACCTCAAGGAGATGGTGGTGGACTTTAGGAGGACACAATCTACACACCAACCTGTATACATCAATGTCACACCTGTGGAACAGGTGTCCATTTTCAGGTTCTTAGGTGTAAACATCACCAACAACATCGCATGGACTCTGAACTCCTCGCTTTTAGCTAAAAAGGCACACCAACGCCTCTGCACTCAGCGATCCTTACCAGCTTCTACAGGAGCATCACTGAGTCCTGACCCACAGCACTACAGTCTGCTATGGTAACTGTACTGACTCAGACAGCAGGGTGGTGAAGAATGCCCAGCGAGTCACAGGCACCAGCCTCACTAATATTAATAACATCTACACAGAATAGTGTACAAGGCAGGCCTGAAGAAGGCAGACTCCACTCATCCATCACACAAACTCTTCACCTCGCTCCTCTCTGAGAAAACACTGCACAGCGATCGAGCCAAATCCTCAAGACTCATGAATAGCGTCTATCCACAAGCTATAAGGCTTCTAAACAGGTCCTCCTCCTCCTCATCTCAGGTTTAAACTTTCATACACCTCGTCATAATGAGTCTTATAGCACCATAAACACTGTACTACGATGCACTACGATTTCCACTACGTATTTACACACGTGTATGTGTATATATGTATGTGTATGTGTATATATGTACGTGTATATATGTACGTGTATGTGTATATATGTACGTGTATGTGTATATGTATGTGTATATATGTATATGTGTATATGTATGTGTATGTGTATGTGTATATATGTACGTGTATGTGTATATATGTACGTGTATGTGTATATATGTACGTGTATGTGTATATATGTACGTGTATGTGTATATATGTACGTGTATGTGTATATATGTATATGTATGTGTATATGTATGTGTATATATGTACGTGTATGTGTATATATGTACGTGTATGTGTATATATGTACGTGTATGTGTATATATGTACGTGTATGTGTATATATGTATATGTATGTGTATATGTATGTGTATATATGTACGTGTATGTGTATATATGTACGTGTATGTGTATATATGTACGTGTATGTGTATATATGTACGTGTATGTGTATATATGTACGTGTATGTGTATATATGTATATGTATGTGTATATGTATGTGTATATATGTACGTGTATGTGTATATATGTACGTGTATGTGTATATATGTACGTGTATGTGTATATATGTACGTGTATGTGTATATATGTATATGTATGTGTATATGTATGTGTATATATGTACGTGTATGTGTATATATGTACGTGTATGTGTATATATGTATATGTATGTGTATATGTATGTGTATATATGTACGTGTATGTGTATATATGTACGTGTATATATGTACGTGTATGTGTATATATGTACGTGTATGTGTATATATGTACGTGTATATATGTACGTGTATGTGTATATATGTACGTGTATGTGTATATATGTACGTGTATATATGTACGTGTATGTGTATATATGTACGTGTATGTGTATATATGTACGTGTATGTGTATATATGTACGTGTATGTGTATATATGTATGTGTATGTGTATATATGTATGTGTCTATATGTACGTGTATGTGTATATATGTATGTGTATATATGTACGTGTATGTGTATATATGTATGTGTATGTGTATATATGTATGTGTATGTGTATATATGTATGTGTCTATATGTACGTGTATGTGTATATATGTATGTGTATATATGTACGTGTATGTGTATATATGTACGTGTATGTGTATATATGTACGTGTATGTGTATATATGTACGTGTATGTGTATATATGTATGTGTATATATGTATGTGTATATATGTACGTGTATGTGTATATATGTATGTGTACGTGTATGTGTATATATGTATGTGTATGTGTATATATGTATGTGTACGTGTATGTGTATATATGTACGTGTATGTGTATATGTATGTGTATATATGTATGTGTATGTGTATATATGTATATATATATATGTTGGTTTGAGAAACTGTATTTCTTTCAATCCTCAGCTTTGTGTTGAATTAGAATGACAAAAAACTTGCTTACTTACTCACTTCATTTATTCCTAAGTTTATTATTGGTGTCATCACTTCACTATATTTCAAAACCAATACCACACCGTTTTTCCCGCACTACTATACTGTATGTATTCTCTAAATTGCTCCATTAAATATAGTTTATTAAATATTTCTCTGTTTTAGTAGTTATAAGTCATGTGTGACATCAATGTGGTAAAAGAGAAGATCCAATACACTGGGATTATGTGATTCATGTGCAGATATTTTAGAGCGACATGACAGGATAGGATAAAGCCTCAGCGCACAGCTGAAGCCTTGAATAGAGTTAAAAAAAAAATAGAGTTTAAAAAGCTTTAAAAATGTTAAAAAGCCACATTCAGTGTGATTCTGCTGTGTAGGAGTCTGTGAGTGAGGTTATCTGTTCTTCCTGAATGAGGGCCGTCAATGACACTGTCGAGGGAATAACAGAGCCACTATACCACTATCATGTGTACAACAGTGTGTGTGTGTGTGTGTGTGTAAAGAAGCTGCTGTATGGCAGTAGAACAGCTACTCAGGACTCGTGAACACAGAGTACACAGATTCACTCACAGACAGATCTCCTCAGGTGCAGGAACTACTTTTCTCCTCTACAATAAAAAATGAAACTCCAGAGTGTTAATAATGAACTTTATCACAGTGAAGTGATGAAGAGCGTTTATGTGCAGTCTTTACTTCTGACTCCGAGTGATTAAATTATCTACACCCGCAGAAGACACTTCACTGAGCCAACTGATCGATTCATTACGACTTACTCACTTTAAAAACGTGTGTATTAAAGAATGCAAACTTTAAATCCACAAACTTTCGATAACTGCAGGAAATGAGCGAGTTAAACTTTACACAAAATCACATTCTGCTGCCCTTAATAATAAACATGTCAGAGAGAATGTGTTAGTGTTATAACATATAAAATAAATCAGTAAATTATTATAATAAAAAAAATTAAGTCATTGGGTATCAATGTGCAAATGCATGGAGGCGTTTCACTCTAAATATAGCAAATTACTGAAGAAAAAAAGTTAAGATATTGTACGCTTACAATTAGAACAAACTTCATCATCATCATCATCAGGTGTCACATGATCTCAATATAAATATACCTGTTCCCTGGAGAATCCAGAGTTATAGAGTCATAGAGCCTAATCACAGAAGACCAAGGAGCGATATGCTTTCCTTATTCGTTATCTACATTAGCCTCCTAGCTCCAGTGTTAACTAAATAAACTGTACACATTTTTTTTTTACTTTTCTCTCCTTAATCACTTCTCATTCTCACCCTTACCGTGTCTGTCCAGCTCCTCCTCGATGAACCGTACCTGACCTTGTTTGGATTGGGATTAAAACGTCGACCTGCTGTTGGTTTTCGTCCTTTAGGCATTAATTGGATGGATCTCGACTTTCTCAAGGACTCTGATTTTATTTTATTTTATAGCCTGTGAGTCACAGGCTGGTTTTAACCCTGATGTCCTCTTTAATTCTGATTTACACTCGGCTGTGATTCAGCGTGGGCATCTGTCCCACTGCCTCAGAGATGAGGACAAGGCAGAGACACCCAGGGCGGCATTTATTAGCCTTTTAGCTTTTCTTCATCCTTCATCCTTCCTCGTGGTCCTCAGGGTTCACACACCAGCTCCTAAACTCTGCCTCTGGCGAGTGAATCACATAAACATGGAGGAAGCATTAAAGTCCGTATATGGAGAAGATGTCACAGTTCTCAGTGTATTTATACACACTGCTGTAGGAACAGTGTTCACCACACCACAGTCAGAGACGATGTTTGTCACGTGTGACGTTAGCGGTACCCTACACCCTCCACAGCGAGAACCATCAAGTGCCCTACCGCAGTAAGGGTCAAAGGTGACAGCTTTTTAACAGCTATTCTCTTTATTAAAAGTGCAGTGTGTCATTTTTATTAAAGTCTTCTGTGATATGTCACTATCAGCTTTGCGCATATGGATCCTGATGTTTTTGATCATTCTTCTTGGTAAAACTACTCCAGATCTGTCAGATTGGATGGATAGATTTTAAAGATTCGGAATCAGATTGAGGTCTGGGCTTTGACTGGGCTGTTCCTGGTGCTGAACCACTCCAGTGAAGTATTGCTAGTATGCTTTACTGTCCTGTTGGAAGGTGAAGCTCCACCTCCAGTCTGGAATAGGTTCTCTCCTAGCATTATCCTGTATTTGTGTACATCTGTCTCACGCCCTACTGAACAAATGCATCTCCACAACATGATGCTGCCAGCACCATGCTTCACAGTGGGGACGGTTTTCTCAGGGTGATGAGCAGTGATGGGTTTCTGCAAAACATAGTGCTAAAATTTCAGTGTTGGTCTCATTAGATCAGAGAAACATTTTCCAGATGTTTTTCTCCAAATGTGATTTCATTCAGTTCATCACTCTTCCAGCTGTGTGGAGTGTTAGGGCCATATAGAGTGTTCAGTCTGTGTGGAGTGTTCAGTCTGTGTGGAGTATAAATGTTCAGGTTGTGTTAAATGTAAGTGTTTAGGTTGTGTTTAGTGTAAGTGTTTGGGTTGTGTGGAGTGTGTTTAGGTTGTGCAGAGGAACATTAAATCTGTTATTAAAACCGTAAAGAATGCGACAGAAGTTCTCCTTGTCCTCTCGGTTGTGTCTCTGACTAATCCCCTCTTTACCCGCTCACTGACTCACTGACTTCAGGTGGACGGTCTCCTCGAGGCAGAGTCGCGGTTCTGTCGCATTCTTTACGGTTTTAATAACAGATTTAATGTTCCTCTGCAGGAGGTTCAGAGTTTGGGATTTTTTTCATTTATAACCAAATCCTGATATTTTTCCAGAACTTTGTCCTGGACTTGTTCTTCCTGAAGCTGTATTAATACTGAGATCACATGACACTTTACTTACACACAGCTCAAATCCTTTCAACTATTTGTGACTTCTGATGGAAACTGAACTAATTTAGGGGGTGAATATTTATACACTCACAATCTCCAGGTCAGTATTATGGGATGTTTCGTGTAGATTCCTGACCTAAAATCCCAGTGGAGTCCATTTCAGCTCCAGACTGTAACACTACACACTGTGGGGGAGCTGAAGCGGGGGGGGGTGAATACTTATGCACAGCAGGGTAACACTGTGAACTGTTTCTTTAACATGTTTAATCCTTTAGCAGAAGGACAGAAAAGAGGCCTGGCCTGGGTGATGTGTGTGTTTAGATGCAGGGGTTAAAAGGCTCGGGGGAAATTTCCACTGCAGGAACATGAACACCGTGAAGAGCGAGTGTTTCTCACTGAACTCTACATATTTCTCAGATTTAATACACATGTGCTTTAATAATTTAGAAATCTGCAGCTCTGGGCATGCTGAGGGTTTACTGTGTGTGTGTGTGTGTGTGTGTGAGAGAGAGAGGTTTACTGCTGCAGTGATTCACACACACACACTCCGCTTCCACATTGTCCTGTTCAACAGATCAATTTAAGAGCAGCCCGCAGTTATGAATTATTCACTCAGCAGTGGAATGTGCTGATAGCAGAGGAAATGAGGCGGCTTTTATTTCCTCTGGGTAGAAATCAGAAAAAAAAAATTAATAAATAAATAAAATGCGTAGAGAAGCGCGCCATCTGCTGCGTGTGAGCAGAATAACGCTTACATCTGCACTGAGGCTGTGTCCCAATTCAAATCTGAACACTTCCCCTCATTCTTTAGATGAGGGATCGAGTGTACACTTCAGGAGCGCAGTTTACCCGAACACAGCCTTTTCTTACACAGACAGTGAAATAGTGTCACACTGCGCTGATTTCTGAGACGATCTCCACTACATCTACTCAGGATTTCTCATCAATGTCACGCTGAACGTTGCTGGAGGAGCGTGTGAGAAAAGAAGCTCTCGCTCTTCACCTTCATCACTTCCATTTAAGATCGTTGATTTTTTTTCTCCTGCTGTTAAACTCCATTATAACTGCTCTACCTGAGAGAACAATGACACTGCGTCGTCCGGTGACATCATCACGGCCCACAACCGCGAACGTCTCAGGAATGATTAAAAACAAACAACAGATCAGCACCAGAATCTCTAAACACATCAGCAATATTTTAATCTAAACATATTTCACGAGTTTAACGTCACAGAGCAGAATTTCTGAAAATGTGTTTAATCAGGTAGAGAATACCCATAATGCACTCTGAGGTGTGTAGGGAATAAAGACACTGATCTGACCACGAATCACGTTAAAAACACGTTAATTAACAAACTGCATAAACACTGTGCTGGTGTTTTATCAGAGACAGTATTTATTACTGATGCAGTGTTTATTGATGAACAGTGACTTTAAGAACACAGTAATGAGTAAATCGAGCTGAGTAAAACACACACACACACACGCACGCACACACACGCACACACACGCACACGAGCGGGTTTGCAGAGTCTCAGAGCTGGAAGGTGGCTGATGTCTGGGCCATGGCGTTGTAGATGAACGTGTTGTTAAATGGCACAAACTGGTGTGTGATGAGTTTGATGGCTTCCTGAGCTGCAGCTCCTGTAAAGAGGAGCGAGAGCGTGTTATACACAACGCGACCAGCAGGGGGAGACAACACGTCACTAACCTGCTTTACTCCGCTTACGCCACCACACACTGTCACAGGGTACGAATTCAAATTACATAAAGAACAACACGTCATACTTTTATCCATTTATAGTTACATTTAATGTTGTGGAACGTCAGTGATATGAGTCAGTTCCTGTTGTCACTTACGTTATAGCAGCTATAAACACTCGTTCCCTCACCAGCGTCTCTTTATTCTCTCTCTTCAAGTTAATAAGAGAAAAAAAACGCAGCTTGTTCCGCATGTTACTGAGAAACCGCAAAGAAGCGTAAACTCCTCTGTCCTGAAGACGTCAGAAAACTTACAGTTACAGCTTTACCTCTGACTGTTACAAAGCGCTGACACTGGAGACTCCTTCCACAAACGTTACATAAACACATTTCTCCTTACAGAAAACTTCACCCTGTGAACGAGCTGTTGCTATAGAAACGATAAAGTATTAGAATGAGCGCATTAATATAAACCTGCGCTACTGTCAGAGCTGCTGTTATAGAAAACTAATCAACACCTTCTGACCAATCAGAGTCCAGAATTCAGCAGGATATCACTGAATATCACTGTCATATGGCATACTGTGTGTGTGTGTGTGTGTAAACTCACCTCCCAGTAATGCTGCGACTGTGTGTGGCTCTGCAGCTCCGTAACGGCAACTAAAACACACACACACACACACACAAACACACAGTAAATATATTAAGATCAGTGGGAGATTACATCACTGCTTGTAATAATATTATTAATTATTAATAGTATTGTTACTGAATGATATTAAATAAATCAGGACAGATGTGTAGGGAGGAAGTGACATCACACTGATGTTCACTCACAACTCGTGAATGTAGTCGTCTTTAACGTTGACGCTGAGTGAGTACTCCTGCAGCAGACTGTTCACACACACCTTCAACCTGCTGATGTCCTCCTCCACCTGGTAATTATACACACCTGACACACACACACACACACACACACACACACATCAGCCCTGTTCTAAAGCTCTCAGTCACTATGGACATAATGTACTGGTCCTGAAGGGTTTAACTGGTTTTACTGGTTTAATGTTTTTTACTAGCGCTATTTTTACTGGATTTGATGGTGTGAAGGGTTTAACTAGCTCTGATGGGTTACTCGTGGTAGTTTTAGGTGGTTCTGATGGTTTTTAATGGTTTACCTGGTTCTAATGGTTTTTAGTCATTCTAATGGTTTCTGATAGTTTTACTGGTTCTGATGGTTCTGATGGTACCTGGGTATCTGGAGTGCTGCTGGTAGAAACGATCCACAGAACGCAGCATGAGATAGAGAACCATCTCACTGTCTGGATTATCCATACAGGAAGCTGAGAACACACACACACACACACACACACACACACCAAACACAGACACACACACACACACCAAACACAGACACACACACGGTCATTTTACAAAGCTCTAATGAAAGTGTAAATGAGGTGTGTAACCTTGTCTGACAATTAAACAGTGTACACACTATACACATACGGCCACTGCGTGTGCGTGTGTGTGTGAGTGTGCGTGTGTGTGAGCACGTGTGCGCGTGTGAGCGCGCGCGTGTGTGCGCATGTGAGCACGTGTGAGTGTGTGTGAGCGTTTGTGTGCGTGTGAGCGTGTGTGAGCGTGTGTGAGCGTGTGTGCGTGTGTGTGCGCGCGTGTGTGAGCGCGTGTGCGTGTCTGAGTGTGTGAGCATGTGTGTGTGAGCGTTTGTGTGCGTGTGAGTGTGTGTGAGCGTGTGTGCGTGAGTGTTAGTGCGTGTGCGCGTGTGTGAGCGTGTGTGTGTGTGAGCACGTGTGTGAGCACGTGTGTGTGTGTGTGTGTGTGTGTGAGCGTGTGAGTGTGTGTGAGAGAGAGACTCACTGATCTCGTCCTTGTTAATAGTTTCCACACTGTATTCTTCAGAGAGAGATCTGCAGTGGATCACCCGCAGGAACGCCGCACTCTTACCTGCACAGGTAAACAGCAGAGTTACACAACAGCACATACTCAGAGTCAGTGCACATGCACACACACACACACACACACACACACACACACACAAAATGCTCAGTTCCAATCGCACATTTCTGTAAACTTGATGTGCTGAATACTGTGAAAATGACATCATCAACACACACTCAATACAGCATCCTTTTACCTCACACAGTTTCAGTGTGTATCAGTGTGTATGAGTGTGTGTAAGTGTGTGTGAGTGTGTATGAGTGTGTGTGAGTGTGTGTCAGTGTGTGTCATTGTGTGTCATTGTGTGTGAGTGTGTGTCAGTGTGTTTGAGTGAGTGAGTGAGTGAGTGAGAGTTAAAGCCCTTAACCCTGTGCGAGTGTGTGAGTGTGTGTGTGTGTGTGAGTGTGCTAGTGTGTGTGTGCGAGTGTGTGTGTGAGTGTGCGAGTGTGTGAGTGTGTGTTACTCACAGAACAGTTTGATGTCCTGCTCGGAGACGCTCTCTGCTGGCTTCAGAGTGACGAGACAGAAAAAAATAATCAGAGACAAAACTGTATCACACACGGGAGAGATAATCCTCTGACTCATACACTCTGTACTCTATGTGTGTGTGTGTGTGTGTGTGTGTGTGTTTTACCTTCCCAACAGCCTGAAGATGAGACTCGATGTGTTTGGCCACAACAGCAGCGTCCTGCATTGCCTTCTCCCTGTAACTACACACACACACACACAGAGGTGCAATTAACACATTTACAACCCAATTCCCAAATGTTAGAGTGCGTACATCTGTGTATCTCTGTCTATCCATGTGAGTACGTGTTTATGTATCACTGTGTGTGTGTGTGAGTGTGTGCACGCGTGTGTGTGAGTGTGAGCATGTGTGTGTGTGTGTGTGTGTGTGTGTGTGTGTGTGTGTGTGTGTACGTACACATTTTGCAGGTTGATGAATTTATCGGAGTCAGAGATCATATCCGGGATGGTGCCGCGCAGGGGGAGTTTCCCGTTCCCCTCGTTCTGCACAAAATCCCTCACACCTCGAGCCATCACCCAAAACGCCGGAGTCTGTTTACACAGATGTTTACACAGATGTTTTTTACACTCATTTATAATCCCATGAAGGATGGATGTAAACATGGGAATACAGATGTTACAGATAGTGGTTCTCATAAACATCTGGGCCATGATTACGATAAAGTGAGTGCTGACGTGTCTGACCTGTGAGGTGATGTTCTCACACTGCTCAGCCCTGAAGATCTCCTCCACAGTGCTGCAGATCTACACACACACACACACACACACACACACACACACACGCACGCACACACGCACACACGCACACACACCAATACATTAATCAATCACACACAAGTGCCAAGTGAAGTGATGATCACAGACACACACACACACACACACACACAGAGACACACACACACCTTAGTGGGATTTAAAGCCGTGTTGACGTTCTTAATGGCTTCATCAAAGTTCTCCTCCTCCTCCGGAGCGCTGTTTTCATTCGTACGAATCCCTGAGAGATGAAACGTCAGGATGAGGATCACAGTGAGGTCTCATTAAACTTCACTCCAAATAAAAAGAGACTGAAAGAGGAGAAGTAACTAAAGAGAAAACAGTCGGCTGGTTTAATGATTCTCACCGTCTCTGATCAGCTGTCTGAACGCCTCCTTCTCCTTGTAATTTTTTGGCAACTGAAAGTCGTGCTGAAGGAAAAAAGTTGACAGTTACGATTATTATTATCATTATTAAGAAGAAGAAGAATAGTACTTCAGCAAAAAATAAATTAATAAGTGAATAATGTTTAGTCTTTAATAATACGCAAAATATTTTTATTTCTAACAACGTCAGCAAAAACATGCTTTAATTAAACTCGCTGTAAAATCTCTGTAGTATTTAAAAGGCCGGTTATGTTGTTTATGATGTCATTAGTTCATGTGACTGCAGTTTGCGTTCTATCAGGAGACATTACTGAGTGTACGGTTCTCTCCAGTGGGCGTGGCCTGTACAGCTTTATCACATTCCCATTATTAATGAGGATTAGAGGTGTTACATCGTGATGCAAAACTGTGACGATGTGCATCGTGGAAACGTGCGATATCAGCGCTCTGTTAATCACGCATCTAACGCAGCTGCACTTTTCAACACTAGAGGTCTCTATCTGCACACACAGAGTTCAAATGCTGGTCACATGACCGCGTTCTGTCGCGGAGAGGCTGCGGATACGATAGCTCCGGATCGCAACAATCGACATACGTTATACATTTATACAGTTACACAACCACGTTATAACAGTTAATAAGCACAGAGCCCCAGAGTGAGCTCGTGGAACTCGGGGACTGTAGCTGACGATCGACCGCTGTTTCTGCTACAGAACTCACGTTTCAGTCGATCGTTTTTAAAGTCCCCGAGTCTGACACTTTGTTTAGTCAATCAACATTTTGGAGAATTTATACATTTATTTTTGTAATTTCAATTTAATATTTATAATATTAAACGTGCATAACAAACATTTCTACTGTGGAGTTAAAATTATCTCTATTGTGGAGTTTAGGTTATTTCCACTGTGGAGTTTGAATTATTTCTGTAGAATTAAAGTTATTTCTGTGGAGTGAAAGTTATCTGTGCTGTGGAGTGAGAGTGTGTTACCTCACTGTACCACTTCTCCAGATATTTAGCGATGATGATGATCCACGGCGTGTGACTGTGATCCTGCAATAAGAAGCGCACAGTAAAGTTCAGTCGTTTTGAATAAAAACTCTGACTGAGTGAGAAGCTCCTCTCTGTACCTTCTTGTCCATGGAGTCCAGGTCGTAGGACTTGATGTGATTTCTCAGCTCGGAGAACGGAGCGTCCAGTCTGAGATCCTCCAGAGCGCTGTCGGGGTGAGACTCCACCACTGACAACACGCAGAGACGGAACCACAAAAACATCACGGTTTTATTGTGTGGAGGAAAATAAATCATAAAAAATCAGAGTTATTAAAGTTTAATGCTGTAGTGCTTCATACTGAACATCTTTATTCCTGCTGCTCTAGTTTTATTTCACTTTCTGTCTCTCTCTGAGCTGCGTTTAAACTTTCTATAAAGATTAAATTATTATTAAGTGACTGAGTGTGTGTGTGTGTGTGTGTATCACCTGTGTGTTTTTATCACCTGTGTGTTCCTTCACGGCGAGTCTCATGTACCCAACGAGTCCATACGTCCTGCAGACCAGGAACGGCACGCTGGCCTTCCATAACACACTCGCCAACCTCAAACACACACTGCACTCACACACACACACACACATTTATAATATGATACCACATTAAACAAGCAGAAAGACAAACAGAGAGACAGACAGAAAAGAACAGAGTCATTCAGCCATTTACTAAACACAGTATTAACGGTACAGCAATAATGTGATAAATGGGACACAGAAAGGACACAGACACGATGCAGAAAGGACGCAGAGACGTAACAGAGACGACACACAGATGAAGCAGAGACGACACTGAGCTGAAGCAGAGACGACGCACAGATGAAGCAGAGACGACGCACAGATGAAGCAGAGACGACACTGAGATGAAGCAGAGACGACGCACAGATGAAGCAGAGACGACGCACAGATGAAGCAGAGACGACGCACAGATGAAGCAGAGACGACGCACAGATGAAGCAGAGACGACACTGAGATGAAGCAGAGACGACACACAGATGAAGCAGAGACGACACTGAGATGAAGCAGAGACGACGCACAGATGAAGCAGAGACGACGCACAGATGAAGCAGAGACGACACTGAGATGAAGCAGAGACGACGCACAGATGAAGCAGAGACGACGCACAGATGAAGCAGAGACGACACTGAGATGAAGCAGAGACGACGCACAGATGAAGCAGAGACGACACTGAGATGAAGCAGAGACGGCGCACAGATGAAGCAGAGACGGCGCACAGATGAAGCAGAGACGACGCACAGATGAAGCAGAGACGACGCACAGATGAAGCAGAGACGGCGCACAGATGAAGCAGAGACGACACTGAGATGAAGCAGAGACGACGCACAGATGAAGCAGAGACGACGCACAGATGAAGCAGAGACGACGCACAGATGAAGCAGAGACGACGCACAGATGAAGCAGAGACGACGCACAGATGAAGCAGAGACGGCGCACAGATGAAGCAGAGACGGCGCACAGATGAAGCAGAGACGGCGCACAGATGAAGCAGAGACGGCGCACAGATGAAGCAGAGACGACGCACAGATGAAGCAGAGACGGCGCACAGATGAAGCAGAGACGGCGCACAGATGAAGCAGAGACGGCGCACAGATGAAGCAGAGACGACGCACA
>NC_069734.1:465889-470889 GCF_027358585.1 Pangasianodon hypophthalmus | reverse complement strand
GTGTGTGTATACTGCATAAATGTGTGTGTGTGTGTATACTGTATAAATGTGTGTGTGTGTGTACTGTATAAATGTGTGTGTGTGTGTGTCTGTGTACTGTATAAATGTGTGTGTGTGTGTACTGTATAAATGTGTGTGTGTGTGTGTACTGTATAAATGTGTGTGTGTGTGCGTGTGTGTGTGTACTGTATAAATGTGTCTGTGTGTGTGTGTATAGTGTATAAATGTGTGTGTGTGTGTACTTTTTAAATGTGTCTGTGTGTGTGTGTACTGTATAAATGTGTGTGTGTGTGTGTGTATACTGTATAAATGTGTGTGTGTGTGTGTACTGTATAAATGTGTGTGTGTGTGTGTGTATACTGTATAAATGTGTGTGTGTGGATACTGCATAAATGCGTGTGTGTGTGTATACTATATAAATGTGTGTGCGTGTGTGTGTGTGTGTGTATACTGTATAAATGTGTGTGTGTGTATACTGCATAAATGTGTGTGTGTGTGTGTGTATACTGTATAAATGTGTGAGTGTGTGTGTATAATGTATAAATGTGTGTGTGTGTGTGTGTGTATACTGTATAAATGTGTGTGCGTGTGTGTGTGTGTGTGTGTACTGTATAAATGTGTGTGTGTGTGTGTATAGTGTATAAATGTGTGTGTGTGTGTGTATACTGTATAAATGTGTGTGTGTGTGTACTGTATAAATGTGTGTGTGTGTGTGTGTGTGTGTGTATACTGTATAAATGTGTGTGTGTGTGTGTACTGTATAAATGTGTATGTGTGTGTGTATACTGTATAAATGTGTGTGTGTGTGTGTATACTGTATAAATGTGTGTGTGTGTGTATACTATATAAATGTGTATGTGTGTGTGTATACTGTATAAATGTGTGTGTGTGTGTGTATACTGTATAAATGTGTGTGTGTGTGTATACTATATAAATGTGTGTGTGTGTATACTGTATAAATGTGTGTATACTGTATAAATGTGTGTGTGTGTGTGTGTGTGTATACTGTATAAATGTGTGTGTGTGTGTGTACTGTATAAATGTGTGTGTGTGTGTATACTGTATAAATGTGTGTGTGTGTGTGTATACTGTATAAATGTGTGTGTGTGTGTGTGTATACTGTATAAATGTGTGTGTGTGTGTGTGTACTGTATAAATGCGTGTGTGTGTGTGTATACTGTATAAATGTGTGTGTGTGTGTATACTGTATAAACGTGTGTGTGTGTGTGTGTATACTGTATAAATGTGTGTGTGTGTGTATAGTGTATAAATGTGTGTGTGTGTGTATAGTGTATAAATGCGTGTGTGTGTGTGTATACTGTATAAATGTGTGTGTGTGTGTGTATAAATGTGTGTGTGTGTGTGTATACTGTATAAATGTGTGTGTGTGTGTGTGTGTATACTGTATAAATGTGTGTGTGTGTGTATACTGTATAAATGTGTGTGTGTGTGTATACTATATAAATGTGTGTGTGTGTGTGTATACTGTATAAACGTTTGTGTGTGTTTGTGTGTGTATACTGTATAAACATGTGTGTGTGTGTATACTATATAAATGTGTGTGTGTGTGTGTATAGTGTATAAATGTGTGTGTGTGTGTATACTATATAAATGTGTGTGTGTGTATAGTGTATAAATGCGTGTGTGTGTGTGTATACTATATAAATGTGTGTGTGTGTGTGTATAGTGTATAAATGTGTGTGTGTGTGTGTGTATACTGTATAAATGTGTGTGTGTGTGTATACTATATAAACGTGTGTGTGTGTATACTGTATAAATGTGTGTGTGTGTGTATACTATATAAATGTGTGTGTGTGTGTGTATACTATATAAATGTGTGTGTGTGTGTGTATACTATATAAATGTGTGTGTGTGTATAGTGTATAAATGTGTGTGTGTGTATACTGTATAAATGTGTGTGTGTGTGTGTATAAATGTGTGTGTGTGTGTGTGTATACTGTATAAATGTGTGTGTGTGTGTGTGTGTATACTGTATAAATGTGTGTGTGTGTGTGTGTATACTGTATAAATGTGTGTGTGTGTGTATACTATATAAATGTGTGTGTGTGTGTATACTGTATAAACGTTTGTGTGTGTTTGTGTGTGTATACTGTATAAACGTGTGTGTGTGTGTATACTATATAAATGTGTGTGTGTGTGTGTATAGTGTATAAATGTGTGTGTGTGTGTATACTATATAAATGTGTGTGTGTGTATAGTGTATAAATGCGTGTGTGTGTGTGTATACTATATAAATGTGTGTGTGTGTGTGTATAGTGTATAAATGTGTGTGTGTGTGTGTGTATACTGTATAAATGTGTGTGTGTGTGTATACTATATAAACGTGTGTGTGTGTATACTGTATAAATGTGTGTGTGTGTGTATACTATATAAACGTGTGTGTGTGTGTGTATACTATATAAATGTGTGTGTGTGAGTATAGTGTATAAACGTGTGTGTGTGTGTATACTATATAAATGTGTGTGTGTATAGTGTATAAACGTGTGTGTGTGTATACTGTATAAATGTGTGTGTGTGTGTATAGTGTATAAATGTGTGTGTGTGTATACTATATAAATGTGTGTGTGTGTGTGTATAGTGTATAAATGTGTGTGTGTGTGTATAGTGTATAAATGTGTGTGTGTGTGTATACTGTATAAATGTGTGTGTGTGCGTGTATACTATATAAACGTGTGTGTGTGTGTGTATACTATATAAATGTGTGTGTGTGTGTGTATACTGTATAAACGTGTGTGTGTGTGTGTGTATACTATATAAACGTGTGTGTGTGTGTGTATACTATATAAATGTGTGTGTGTGTGTGTATAGTGTATAAATGTGTGTGTGTGTATACTATATAAATGTGTGTGTGTGTGTGTGTGTATAGTGTATAAATGTGTGTGTGTGTATACTATATAAATATGTGTGTGTGTGTATAGTGTATAAATGTGTGTGTGTGTGTATACTATATAAATGTGTGTGTGTATAGTGTATAAATGTGTGTGTGTGTGTATACTGTATAAATGTGTGTGTGTATAGTGTATAAATGTGTGTGTGTGTGTATACTATATAAATGTGTGTGTGTGTGTATAGTGTATAAATGTGTGTGTGTGTGTGTGTGTATACTATATAAATGTGTGTGTGTATAGTGTATAAATGTGTGTGTGTGTATACTGTATAAATGTGTGTGTGTGTGTATAGTGTATAAATGTGTGTGTGTGTGTATACTATATAAATGTGTGTGTGTATAGTGTATAAATGTGTGTGTGTGTGTATATTGTATAAATGTGTGTGTGTGTGTATACTATATAAATGTGTGTGTGTGTGTATACTGTATAAATGTGTGTGTGTGTGTATACTGTATAAATGTGTGTGTGTGTGTATACTATATAAACGTGTGTGTGTGTGTGTATACTATATAAATGTGTGTGTGTGTGTATAGTGTATAAACGTGTGTGTGTGTGTATACTATATAAATGTGTGTGTGTATAGTGTATAAACGTGTGTGTGTGTATACTGTATAAATGTGTGTGTGTGTGTATAGTGTATAAATGTGTGTGTGTGTGTGTATACTATATAAATGTGTGTGTGTATAGTGTATAAATGTGTGTGTGTGTGTATATTGTATAAATGTGTGTGTGTGTGTATACTATATAAATGTGTGTGTGTGTGTATACTGTATAAATGTGTGTGTGTGTGTATACTGTATAAATGTGTGTGTGTGTGTATACTATATAAACGTGTGTGTGTGTGTATATACTATATAAATGTGTGTGTGTGTGTATAGTGTATAAACGTGTGTGTGTGTGTATACTATATAAATGTGTGTGTGTATAGTGTATAAATGTGTGTGTGTGTATACTATATAAATGTGTGTGTGTGTGTGTATAGTGTATAAATGTGTGTGTGTGTGTGTATAGTGTATAAATGTGTGTGTGTGTGTATACTGTATAAATGTGTGTGTGTGCGTGTATACTATATAAACGTGTGTGTGTGTGTGTATACTATATAAATGTGTGTGTGTGTGTGTATACTATATAAACGTGTGTGTGTGTGTGTATACTATATAAACGTGTGTGTGTGTGTGTGTATACTGTATAAATGTGTGTGTGTGTGTGTATAAATGTGTGTGTGTGTGTATACTGTATAAATGTGTGTGTGTGTGTGTGTGTATACTGTATAAATGTGTGTGTGTGTATACTGTATAAATGTGTGTGTAGACTGTATAAACGTTTGTGTGTGTGTGTGTGTGTATACTGTATAAACGTGTGTGTGTGTGTATACTATATAAATGTGTGTGTGTGTGTATAGTATATAAATGTGTGTGTGTGTATACTGTATAAATGTGTGTGTGTGTGTGTATAGTGTATAAATGTGTGTGTGTGTATACTATATAAATGTGTGTGTGTGTGTATAGTGTATAAATGTGTGTGTGTGTATACTATATAAATGTGTGTGTGTGTGTGTATAGTGTATAAACGTGTGTGTGTGTATACTGTATAAACGTTTGTGTGTGTTTGTGTGTGTATACTGTATAAACGTGTGTGTGTGTGTATACTATATAAATGTGTGTGTGTGTGTGTATAGTGTATAAATGTGTGTGTGTGTGTATACTATATAAATGTGTGTGTGTGTATAGTGTATAAATGCGTGTGTGTGTGTGTATACTATATAAATGTGTGTGTGTGTGTGTATAGTGTATAAATGTGTGTGTGTGTGTGTGTATACTGTATAAATGTGTGTGTGTGTGTGTATACTATATAAACGTGTGTGTGTGTATACTGTATAATGTGTGTGTGTGTGTTATACTATATAAATGGTGTGTGTGTGTGTATACTATATAAATGTGTGTGTGTGTGTGTATACTATATAAATGTGTGTGTGTGTGTATAGTGTATAAATGTGTGTGTGTGTGTGTATACTGTATAAATGTGTGTGTGTGTGTGTGTATACTATATAAACGTGTGTGTGTGTATACTGTTATAAATGTGTGTGTGTGT
>NC_069734.1:417500-422500 GCF_027358585.1 Pangasianodon hypophthalmus | reverse complement strand
TGTGTGTGTATAGTGTATAAATGTGTGTGTGTGTGTATACTATATAAATGTGTGTGTGTGTGTATAGTGTATAAATGTGTGTGTGTGTATACTGTATAAATGTGTGTGTGTGTGTATAGTGTATAAATGTGTGTGTGTGTGTGTATAGTGTATAATGTGTGTGTGTGTGTGTATAGTGTATAAATGTGTGTGTGTGTGTATACTGTATAAATGTGTGTGTGTGTGTATACTGTATAAATGTGTGTGTGTGTGGTATAGTGTATAAATGTGTGTGTGTGTGTATACTATATAAATGTGTGTGTGTGTGTGTGTATAGTGTATAAATGTGTGTGTGTGTGTATACTAGTATAAATGTGTGTGTGTGTGTATAGTGTATAAATGTGTGTGTGTGTATACTATATAAATGTGTGTTGTGTGTTTGTGTATAGTGTATAAATGTGTGTGTGTGTGTATTACTATATAAATGTGTGTGTGTGTGTGTATAGTGTATAAATGTGTGTGTGTGTGTATACTATATAAATGTGTGTGTGTGTGTATAGTGTATAAATGTGTGTGTGTGTGTGTATAGTGTATAAATGTGTGTGTGTGTGTATACTGTATAATGTGTGTGTGTGTGTGTATACTATATAAATGTGTGTGTGTGTGTGTGTGTATACTATATAAATGTGTGTGTGTGTGTATAGTGTATAAATGTGTGTGTGTGTATACTATATAAATGTGTGTGTGTGTGTGTATAGTGTATAAATGTGTGTGTGTGTATACTGTATAAATGTGTGTGTGTGTGTATAGTGTATAAATGTGTGTGTGTGTATACTATATAAATGTGTGTGTGTGTGTATATATATAAAGTGTGTGTGTGTGTGTGTATACTGTATAAATGTGTGTGTGTGTGTGTATACTATATAAAGTGTGTGTGTGTGTGTGTGTATACTATATAAACGTGTGTGTGTGTGTGTATACTATATAAATGTGTGTGTGTGTGTATACTATATAAACGTGTGTGTGTGTGTGAATACTATATAAATGTGTGTGTGTGTGTGTATAGTGTATAAATGTGTGTGTGTGTATACTATATAAATGTGTGTGTGTGTGAATATGTATAAACGTGTGTGTGTGTGTATACTATATAAATGTGTGTGTGTGTGTGAATAGTGTATAATGTGTGGTGTGTGTGTATACTATATAAATGTGTGTGTGTGTGTATACTATATAAATGTGTGTGTGTGTGTATACTATATAAATGTGTGTGTGTGTGTGTATAGTGTATAAATGTGTGTGTGTGTGTATAGTGTATAAATGTGTGTGTGTGTGTATACTATATAAATGTGTGTGTGTGTGTGTATAGTGTATAAATGTGTGTGTGTGTGTATACTATATAAATTGTGTGTGTGTGTGTGTATACTGTATAAATGTGTGTGTGTGTGTATAGTGTATAAATGTGTGTGTGTGTGTATAGTGTATAAATGTGTGTGTGTGTGTATAGTGTATAATGTGTTGTGTGTGTGTATACTATATAAATGTGTGTGTGTGTGTGTGTATAGTGTATAAATGTGTGTGTGTGTGTATACTGTATAAATGTGTGTGTGTGTGTATAGTGTATAAATTGTGTGTGTGTGTGTGTATACTATATAAATGTGTGTGTGTGTGTGTATAGTGTATAAATGTGTGTGTGTGTATACTATATAAATGTGTGTGTGTGTGTGAATAGTGTATAAATGTGTGTGTGTGTGTGTATACTATATAAATGTGTGTGTGTGTGTGTGTATAGTGTATAAATGTGTGTGTGTTGTGTGTGTATACTACATAAATGTGTGTGTGTGTGTATAGTGTATAAATGTGTGTGTGTGTATACTGTATAAATGTGTGTGTGTGTGTATAATGTATAAATGTGTGTGTGTGTGTATACTATATAAATGTGTGTGTGTGTATAGTGTATAAATGTGTGTGTGTGTGTATAGTGTATAAATGTGTGTGTGTGTGTGTATACTATATAAATGTGTGTGTGTGTATAGTGTATAAATGTGTGTGTGTGTGTATACTATATAAATGTGTGTGTGTGTGTGTATAGTGTATAAATGTGTGTGTTGTGTGTGTGTATACTGTATAAATGTGTGTGTGTGTGTGTATACTATATAAATGTGTGTGTGTGTGTGTATAGTGTATAAATGTGTGTGTGTGTGTATACTGTATAAATGTGTGTGTGTATAGTGTATAAATGTGTGTGTGTGTGTGTATACTATATAAATGTGTGTGTGTGTGTGTATACTGTATAAATGTGTGTGTGTGTGTATAGTGTATAAATGTGTGTGTGTGTGTGTATACTATATAAATGTGTGTGTGTATAGTGTATAAATGTGTGTGTGTGTGTATACTTATAAATGTGTGTGTGTGTGTGTATAGTGTATAAATGTGTGTGTGTGTGTGTATACTGTATAAATGTGTGTGTGTGTGTGTATACTATATAAATGTGTGTGTGTGTGTGTATAGTGTATAATGTGTGTGTGTGTGTATACTGTATAAATGTGTGTGTGTATAGTGTATAAATGTGTGTGTGTGTGTGTATACTATATAAATGTGTGTGTGTGTGTGTATACTGTATAAATGTGTGTGTAGACTGTATAAACGTTTGTGTGTGTGTGTGTGTGTGTATACTGTATAAACGTGTGTGTGTGTGTGTGTGTGTGTGTGTGTATACTGTATAAACGTGTGTGTGTGTATACTATATAAATGTGTGTGTGTGTGTGTATAGTGTATAAATGTGTGTGTGTGTGTACTATATAAATGTGTGTGTGTGTGTATAGTGTATAAATGTGTGTGTGTGTGTACTGTATAAATGTGTGTGTGTGTGTGTATACTATATAAATGTGTGTTGTGTGTGTATAGTGTATAAATGTGTTGTGTGTGTATACTGTATAAATGTGTGTGTGTGTGTATACTGTATAAACGTGTGTGTGTGTGTATACACTGTATAAATGTGGTGTGTGTGTATAGTGTATAAATGTGTGTGTGTGTGTATACTATATAAATGTGTGTGTGTGTGTATAGTGTATAAATGTGTGTGTGTGTGTATACTGTATAAATGTGTGTGTGTGTGTATAGTGTATAAATGTGTGTGTGTGTGTGTATAGTGTATAAATGTGTGTGTGTGTATAGTGTATAAATGTGTGTGTGTGTGTATACTGTATAAATGTGTGTGTGTGTGTATAGTGTATAAATGTGTGTGTGTGTGTATACTATATAAATGTGTGTGTGTGTGTGTGTATAGTGTATAAATGTGTTGTGTGTGTGTGTGTGTATAGTGTATAAATGTGTGTGTGTGTGTGTATAGTGTATAAATGTGTGTGTGTCTGTATAGTGTATAAATGTGTGTGTGTGTATAGTGTATAAATGTGTGTGTGTGTGTGTATAGTGTTATAAATGTGTGTGTGTGTATACTATATAAATGTGTGTGTGTGTGTGTGTATAGTGTATAAATGTGTGTGTGTGTGTATACTGTATAAATGTGTGTGTGTGTGTATACTATATAAATGTGTGTGTGTGTGTATAGTGTATAAATGTGTGTGTGTGTGTATACTGTATAAATGTGTGTGTGTGTGTGTATAGTGTATAAATGTGTGTGTGTGTGTATACTATATAAATGTGTGTGTGTGTGTATAGTGTATAAATGTGTGTGTGTGTATACTGTATAAATGTGTGTGTGTGTGTATAGTGTATAAATGTGTGTGTGTGTGTATACTGTATAAATGTGTGTGTGTGTGTGTATAGTGTATAAATGTGTGTGTGTGTGTATACTGTATAAATGTGTGTGTGTGTGTATACTGTATAAATGTGTGTGTGTGTGTATACTGTATAAATGTGTGTGTGTGTGTATACTATATAAATGTGTGTGTGTGTGTATAGTGTATAAATGTGTGTGTGTGTGTATACTATATAAATGTGTGTGTGTGTGTATAGTGTATAAATGTGTGTGTGTGTGTGTATAGTGTATAAATGTGTGTGTGTGTATACTATATAAATGTGTGTGTGTGTGTGTGTGTATACTGTATAAACGTGTGTGTGTGTATACTATATAAATGTGTGTGTGTGTGTGTATAGTGTATAAATGTGTGTGTGTGTGTGTGTGTATAGTGTATAAATGTGTGTGTGTGTGTATACTGTATAAATGTGTGTGTGTGTATACTATATAAATGTGTGTGTGTGTGTATAGTGTATAAATGTGTGTGTGTGTGTGTGTATACTGTATAAGTGTGTGTGTGTGTGTATACTGTATAAACGTGTGTGTGTGTGTGTGTATACTATATAATGTGTGTGTGTGTGTATAGTGTATAAATGTGTGTGTGTGTGTATATACTGTATAAATGTGTGTGTGTGTGTATACTATATAAATGTGTGTGTGTGTGTGTATAGTGTATAAATGTGTGTGTGTGTGTATACTGTATAAATGTGTGTGTAGACTGTATAAACGTTTGTGTGTGTGTGTGTGTGTGTGTGTGTATACTGTATAAAGTGTGTGTGTGTGTGTGTGTGTTGTATACTGTATAAACGTGTGTGTGTGTGTATACTATATAAATGTGTGTGTGTGTGTATAGTGTATAAATGTGTGTGTGTGTGTGTGTGTGTATAGTGTATAAATGTGTGTGTGTGTGTATACTGTATAAATGTGTGTGTGTGTATACTATATAAATGTGTGTGTGTGTGTATAGTGTATAAATGTGTGTGTGTGTGTATACTGTATAAGTGTGTGTGTGTGTATACTGTATAAACGTGTGTGTGTGTGTGTATACTATATAAATGTGTGTGTGTGTGTATACTGTATAAATGTGTGTGTGTGTGTGTGTATACTATATAAATGTGTGTGTGTGTGTATGTGTGTGTGTATACTGTATAAATGTGTGTGTAGACTGTATAAACGTTTGTGTGTGTGTGTGTGTGTGTGTGTGTATACTGTATAAACGTGTGTGTGTGTGTGTGTGTGTGTGTATACTGTATAAACGTGTGTG